>NW_019214595.1:0-94838 GCF_002532875.2 Varroa jacobsoni
ATCTTTAAAACGTTGTTCTCCACGTCAAGAGAACGGCCTCGTTCCGTTTTATAACTTTTTATAATTTTATAACTTAATTTTATTTTTCCCCTGTATAGAGAGTTGGCGTTAAACTACTGTTTGAAATGCTAGCTAACTTTCAAGTCAGAGAAAAGGAAACGCAACACTTAATGCTTCTTCCAGTCCTTTCATTTTATCTGGGTTGGTCATTTCCCTATTCTCTCCCGTCTCTTGCCAACTAAAGCTTGCTTATTTAAAGCCTGCTTATACAAAGAACGAGAACATCAGCCGCGCGTAGTACTGACAATATAATAACAACAACATATGATACTGTTAACATTGTAAAAAGTTCATAAATGAACGGAAGTTCGACGGTGAAAAGGGAACTATGAGTCACTGCCAATTCGTTATTAACACACTGTAACTAATCAATAATACAGAGCCCCCCTTAAAATAATAACAGATACGTAGAGCTTATTTTTATCTATATCTCGCATAATCTGTCGACCTATTTTCTCAACCTGCGTTTCGCGAAACTTTCTGCTATCGTATTGAAGTCGAACATGAGGTAGACGTTATCCAGCGTTTTGATAACTTAAGTGAAAACCTCCTAACAAATGTAGTTTAGCGCATTCGGTATCGAAACACTTAACGCGTCTTTTAGATGATAACCCAACCTACCACGTCAAATTTTGCGTCTTGTATGATGAGCTCTCATTTTTGATTTAATTCACTGATGATTTCTCTTCCTTCGTATACGTGGTGCCAATTATAACACTAAGCGGCAATACGAGATATTCATGGATTCATTTATAGAACAATACGGTTCGATGTTTACTCATCTGGTTACGGCGAAAAGCAAGCTAGCTTAGTGAGGTCGGTATTTGTTAAAGTCAAAAAAAACGGCAACATAATTTTCGAGAGCGTCAGACTTTCATTAAAATATTGAAGATGTTTTAAAAAGGTTAGATGTCGTATAAAATAGCTTTCTACGCAATATAAGATTCTCGATATTGTCTAAATAATTTAGGTTTTTTATTTATTTATTTTTAGATTATTTATTAATTTCAGGTATTTTTAGGCTGCAACAACAAAAAGCGGAGGGAACGCTAAAGGTTACGTGGTCAGCTTCCATTCAGCCGGTTTGACGTACGTAAGAACAAATAGTAACATTTCAAAGTCGTTTGCTGCTCATAGCCTGTATTATCATTCTTATTCGAGTTCCTATAGCTCCTGGGGTTTTTCTATAGATAATTATCGGGGCATATGCTGTGCAAAGCGGAAGCAGTATTTGCACCAGAGAGTACCTTAACAATGTTGATTTGCTATTGCGATTGTTGCAAATGTGCGATTTCCTGTTCTTTGCTCTATCTCAGACCTACGAGTGTTGAGCGATCGATAGAAGTATGGCCTAAAAGCTCAAATCTGTGCCGTGATGAGGACCAATGAAATACCGTGTGAATTTGATTGTACACTGATAATTCATGGCAGCGAAATTCAACTTAGCTCACTGAATTAAAGTTAATTTTGCTAAATTTACATTCTTATCTAGCTACCTAAACCGTGTTCAATGAAAATAACCCACTCGTAAAGAAAATTCTTTTTGTCACAATATACGTAACTTTTCAATGGCGTTGCAATGGCGCAAAGTTTGGTGTAGATGTGATAACTTTTAACTATGTAAATTTCTAAAAAATCCAAACGGTTAAAATGATCCCTAGTGGTAGTATTTTGTGTTAATGAATAAACGACAATATTATAAAGCTAGAAATCAGTATCCTTTAGGCTACAGGTTATCAGAGCTTTTTACTCTTTATTATTTTATTTTTTTGTTGTAATTAACAGTGTGTTTTCCTATAGCTTGATAAAAAGCAGCTAAACGGCGAGCGAAGGCCATGGAGGGTGCACCGAAGTCATACCGTTTTGCCAAATTGAGACTACAACTAATACTCAATCAAAATTAAGTTAAGACTAATGCAACTTACGCATGGCTTCAGCTAAGACAGTACGAACAGATAAAAGCTTTTTGGATGCAATCAAATAAGTGGAAATTCTATTTTCTTAACAAAAAAGATTCTTATGCTATAGTTATTTTACGCCCACTAAGATGTTGCCTCATCATGTTGTTCTGCTTGGCCTAAATCAACGTATTTGTGATGCAAAGCAGAACAACAAGTGAGCTTTTAAGTAGGAGAAGGAAATGAGTCATGAATGCAAGTTGTTGTGGTTCCAAGAAAGAAAACTATACTTAATTTAAATAAAAAAATAAATGTGTAAGTTAAGTACTATATGCAGAATGTGCAATAATATTCCATACAAACCTTTGAGTTTAATAAACCTGTCTTTGTTATGTTTCGATAGCCATGGCGTAGCATTAACACTCATAATAATTAATCAAAGCGTTATCTGTTGGCCACTGTAGGCAAAGATGCCCAATCAGCTCTATCAGTAACGGTTTTTAAGTCACACACCGTTGCCACATCGGTCCATCGAATCGTTATTATTAATCACTCCGATACGTAACCCCACGACCTAACATATTACTGCATGGTTTTACCAACACAAAAAATATTACCACCTTTTAACTGTTTTCTAACATTCGCTTAAACAAATAACCAACCCACAAGTAAACCACACCCTCTTCAAACCATTCGTTCGTTTTTCTGTATTGTCTTTGTGCTGCAAAATGGACCTCACTAGCTGGCTAGAAATACTGAACTTAATATGAATTTGTCCTACTTATCTTCTCAGCCGAGAGTTAGATAGACAACATTATCTACTTTTTTAATGCTTGGTGTTTGCGTACACACACATAGCTACAGACCCATATGCGTACGCAATTGTCGATGAGTCGTAATTAAACCTAGTTGCCTTTGGCCCTTTAACTTGTTCCAGCTTCTTTCGCGAAGTGGTCTCTTGTTATACCCAGAATAGTGGACAGACATGTCCGAACCTACTTCACAGCTCCAGTATAGCCTTCACACACTTGTCGGGCCTACACCAGATCTTCGCCCCATATAAAGGTAGCTTCCCTTTCTCTATGCCATTTAGCGAACCGAACGACAGCCGGCATCCAGCTCCGACCCGGCCTGTTGCCGGGGGGAGGGGGGAGGGGGAGGGATGGTGGCGATTGAGATGCCTTCGATCCAAATCATTGTGCGTGACGTCAACTATCCCCTCAAATCCGTCTACCGCTGCATTCACTGCCAACAAACAGGCACAGGCTCGAACATGACAACGAGTAATTGCGATGATTGTTTTTGTCATTGCAGTTGTTGTCTGTTGCGACATTGTTGTCGTCGTCGGGTACGAGTGCGTCCTTTCTGTGTCCTAGTGATATATTTTCTAATATTCCTCCTTTTATTTAGTTGCTCAGTGATCTAAAAATGGAGCCATGCCGATTCATTGTTGAGAAGCATTGTAAAGTCAAGCTCTGGTGAAAAAGGCAGACTAGAAGAACAGAGTAGAAGGGTGGGACCTCGTCCTGTCGTTCGGACCTAAGTATGACTCCTCGTTGCAGAGCAGTAGAGAAGGTCTTGACAATGACCTGCGTAGGGACGGCGTGGAATAGAGTCAAACATGTAGGTGGAAAGTACCAATAAAGGATCAGCAATCACGACAAAATTTCAAAAGGATAACATTGTCACAAACAGCAGCAGAAGCTTAAATAGCTGAAGTACGAGGACTGTGACAGGGATGTCGTTTGGCCAGGTTGCAACAGTACTGTGTGTGTGTGTGTGTTTTTCGCTTTGCGCAGTTTATATAGATTGAGGTTGCGTGTTTTGGATTACATTGGCCTTTATTTGAAATCCTATGTCACCCTAACATTGAGAAAGGACGAGCTGCTTTGAAATGAGTCGAAATCTAAAATGACCATTTCAAAGTTCACGTTTACCTTTCACTGTTGTCAAGCACTACAATTAGACGATTAACTCTTTCTAACATGAACTGAAGTGAAATAAACCCTAATCTATAAAACTACGCTCGGCTTAGACCCTAAATCACTTTACCTTGTGCCCCGGTGTTTGCGGCCATTAATGAATTCAGATCTAGCCGCCAAGCAAACGATTGTAATAGATGTCCACCGTTTTTTTGTTTGTTACAGTCATGGACTAAATATATGAAACATTTTTTGGGAATCTACAAATGCTAATTTACATGCTCTCGCTGAACCCTATAGTGTCAATGATACCGCTTAAAAAATCAATTATAGGTAATTTCGCTATATAATTTTAAGATTAAAGTAGGCTAGGGACGCCGTCAAACATACACATATTGTAACAAAGGAAATATGCTTAGAGACGAAGCGGGCCTATAGCTAAAACAGCATCAGTTCTCAATCGACAGCTTTATTTTCGTCTTAGCTGGAGTTCTGTTTTCACCGTAGACCTATGTCTATCTTTATTGTAAGCCTAAACTTGCCCTAGCCTGTATATGAATTAAGATAAGGACATACTTATTAATCTCGCATGCATAGATGATTTTCTGTATCCATTAAACGTAGATATCACACGACATTGCACACGATCCGATTTTGTCCTCATGTTTTAGGAGGTTGACTCCGATTGCAAATTTTTATAGTAAGAACAACTCTAAAAGATGAAAAGGAATTTTTTTTTTAAATTTAAGCTTTTTTTCTACTGCATATATTGATAGTCTAATCTATCCTCTGGGCCTGTTTTGAACCATCGAATAAATGGTCCGACCGTACCGAAACTGTTCGTGAGGATTCAACTTCTTGTCCACTCACTATAGCGCCTTTAAGGGAATGACTAACGAGACCGTAGGGAATGGTCTAAACCCTTAAGTTGTCCCAAGCAGTTATTAAAGATACATAAATGGAATCCGATGACTTCTCGAAATTCTCTCTCGAACTTCTCGAAACGAAGTGAAGCCTGCGTAGCGAAGGCACACGTTACATGTGTCAGAACCTCAATATGTGAAGATTCGTCAGACAATACTGTAAAACGATCGAACTATCTTATAACCCTAGGAAATATTATAATCTTTTTTCTTGAAAGCTTTACGTAAACGTATTTATTATTAATCTAAAGCATCTAACAGTGTTTTCTGGCGTGCCTTGCTACAAGTTAACTTTTCATGACAGAGTTATTGTAAATATCATATGCTAGTTTGGTTTAAAATGATAAAAATAGCTTCTGTTCGAAATGTTGTTGACCGAAGCGACAGTCAATAATCGAGACCGGCTAAATTATATACATTATCTCACACGGACAAATCGAAAAAAAAAAACATTTTTAACCAATATAATTTTTGAAATGTAATGGACGTTCTAAAAATCCGGTTATTCAATATGCATCTAAAGCACTCGGAGGCTCTATCACCTAGCTTTAACCAAACATCGTTATTATCTGTTTTTGTAATGTTATTACATATTATTTATAAACGCATTAATTTGGTTTGCTAATGCCAGTGGGCATGGGCGTAATCGTACATTGTATGTATTTGTTTATATATAATGAAGCTTTTGAGATGTACCTATTAGTGAGTGAGAAAATATAAATGAATAATAATAACTTTTTAATATATTTATTTATTTTTAATATATATTTAAATATAAATTTGGTTGTTTATTATGTGTGGGTCGCCTATGCCACTTTCTTCGTAACTTTGCTAAGTATTAGCTCAAGTAAAAATATGTGAGGCTATCCCCGTGGTAACTTAGTGGGTAACGTATTTTCCATACTCTATTGGTAGCTGCGATCTAGGCTGAAACGTAAAATTCATCTAATGGCAGGAATCAGTTCCAATGGAGTTCCTAAAGACGATACGCCACATAGCTAACACTACGCATGCTGCAGATTTAAATACGTATAAATTGTACGTACACAGTCATTCTGTATGTAGACGTGCTAAAATAAGGAAACATACCCCCTGACAAATACTGATGACGCGTATTTTACACGCTTGGACGTCACTTCATACAGCGGATTAAATAACCTATTTGTTAGTTTTGTTATAATACCGCAGTGCAAAATTTGGAACAAATATAACCTAGAATATTATATCGGCGCTAAGCGGGTTATTATTAATGAAGTTATAGTCAGCAGTTTATGCTAGTGCCATTTAGATTTCTGTTATGCTGTCCATGAGATTTTTCGTAGATACAATTTTCATTCAAATATATATATATGTTTTTAAATAAGTTTATGCATTAATCCATTGCCGTGGTCTATATATATATATATATATATATATGGACCAGCGGCTAGGAGCTTTATACCTAAACCTTGTCCAAACTAGCAACATTCTGTCTCTGATAGGATGCTAGCCATATAAGCGGAAGTAGCCTTAGCTTTATATATAGATATATATATATATATATATATATATTATATAGATAGAATAAACACGATATGTACGGTAAAACAGTCAAGCAAATCGATGCTTTACTTAGCTTCGTGTAACCGTCACAGCGGTAACTTGACTCATAATATCCTATAGCTCGATGAAGAGTCCTACTCACGTTGGAATAAACCGTTATAATATACTTAATAAATTAATGAATAATTAGTCAAGTATCCTAACTCCGCGCTAATTTTACAATTTATTTTCGCCGTAATTTTTATTACTTAAAATATACTATAGTTCGCAGCTCTTGATTTTTGCCTAATTTGTAGATTTTTGTTTGACCGGTTTGGTAACTAGACGGATGATAAGAGATCTACAAAAAATTCATTGTATTGTGGCTCTTATGTATAAGATGTTTTAGAGGACTCTTGAGCAACGCATACAGTCGATTGCGGCCTACCGTGGCGCTACAACGGTACACTTGTTTCCTGATGTGAAAATTTCACCTCGTCAACGATGCTATTAAACGAGACTATTCATAAAAACTTAGCGTCTTCTCTAGAATGCTAACAGCTGCCTCGAACTGAACGATTTACGTGATTTAGACGTAATTATTCTTAATTATGTGTTCACCTTTCGATGGAAAAAGGTTTTCGGTTATGGCCCGTAAGCAAGCATCCAAGGTTGGATGAAAGGTTATGCTCCTTTTTCTTACTTATCACAACTTTTATGAATGAAGTAGCGTCTCAGTTAAAGGCAGATAGGAAGATGCATGCACTGGGAACTGTTTTGTTTTCCCATTGCAAGTAGAAACAGCTTAGCAAAAACTTTTCTGCCATTTAATCCCCAATGTGGCGCAGAAAGAAAAAAAAAGCTTAAAGAAAAGCCCGGCGATCTCTACACTTTGCCCCGACTGTTACTAAGGCGATTCGAAGAACTCTCTTTGAAGAAAACTGTTCGAGACAGACACAGAGTTAACTCCGAAGCACAAAAAACTCCCAGATGAAAGCCTTCTTCAACCTTGTCCCTTTTTGCCTGCTTCGGCAAAAAGGTCATGATCCGGTCCCATGCTCGTTTTCTACTTAGATTCTGCGTTTCATTAAACTTTTTCTGTCGACGCGCTCGTGCACCAGTAAGTGGACAAGATGATTCAGTGTATTGTAGACTAATGACAAAACTGAAAAAATCATCGAGAGGAATCAGTATGGCAACCTCCTAACCCCTCCATTTAGTTAATTTTATCTTCTTTGTATACTAGATTTCTTACCGTAGATCTGTGTGATATAATTAAACCTTAGCCAACGGAAAACATCTACTGGACAAATCTTCATTATATAGTAATATAATATAACAATAACACTTAGGCAATTGTAGCAATTAATTATCTTTGTAATAATTACTATACTTACTAATATCGAATAAAAGATATCATCATTGTCTGTCACCTATGATTCATTGATTGATGAGGATTAATGATAGGAATATATTTTTAGTTGACAAATACGTTTATTCTAACTTGTAATAAAAGTGCGCTTTGTAACTCCGAGAACAATTGAATTCGTTTTCAAACACCAAATCTTCATAAACTACACCAACGGAAAAGCATTTTACGAGTATCGGGGGAGTAAAGCTAAACAGTGGCTTCGCGGACATTTACGACTCTTGAAAACGATTAATCTTTCGTTGTTTTAGTTATACTAATACAATATCACTCGACAGAAACCAGGGCTATTTTGTACCTGTCCATGAAAGGCCCTTAGCCACCTCATAATAACTGCGAAAATTAAAATAAAAATGACTAGAGTTTATCCTCCGTCCATCCACTCCTGTCAGAACAAAGAAAACTGAAAGAGAATAGTCTGCGGTAACGCACTGAGTTCATGCAAATATCTCAATGCAATATCTCCATTGAGTTACTTTAAAGTAACATGTATGATATGGCAACCAGTTAGTCTTCGGATAGGCTTTCTTCAGCGTTAGGCAACGTTAGTGATAAGATTGGCTACGGATACAAAGTTACGATTGATGAATCGGAGACTCAGAGTGAGCACCTAGAAGATGATGACTAAGATTAACCTAAACTTTTCCATAAATCATTAATATTATGCAGTGTTAAGTTTGTTGCCTATTGTTAAACCGAAAGACACGCAATAAGATGGGCTCTATTAGAAACTGAACGCCTTGCTTCTAGTTAAGGGTCAGCCGTCTGAGGGATATACTTAAGCATGGCCGTACTGGAGGTATATAGCTCGAGACATTTATTTAGATGAATTAAATAAGCTTTGACTGATCTCAAAATCAGTGCCTGCTACATAGCAGGACCAAAACGCTTGTCATAGAAGCGGTAACCAAGAGTCAATATTAAGTTAAGGCTTATTGAAACCTTTTAGTGACCTGGGTAGGTTAGTCTGTAGGTACCCAAATAGAAATAGTTTTCTTCAGAGAAGCTTTGTGCAATTAATAAGAGCTTATTGTCGTTGTGAACGCTACTTGCGGAACAATACAAATAGTAATAGGAACTGATATGATTCATCGTTCATAATAACGTTGCATGCTTTCAAGTATTGGACAACGACAGCTTTAGCGTTCTTCGCATTTTCTATCCGCTGCTTTTTTTCAAACATAGAAATATCGAAATCAGTAGCTATTCGCAGATTTTACTGGAAATTACAAAAAAATTGTTTTTATATTTTTTTAACGCTTTTGTCCGCTCCTATTGTGTGAATAAGCTCTTGAAATTGTTTCGTCCAAGCAGGCAAACTTGGACTTGCCCCCCACGAAAAGTCTAGCCAGGGTGGACCTTGCTGGATTTATCTGTTTTTCATTGATAGTCCTATGAAACGGCATAGTAACTATATGCCATGGTAAGGCCTTGCCAACACTAGGATTCGAACGAGCGGTAGCCGCATGTTCATGATTGAAATGGTCACGCATTCGAAGAGATGCACATTAGCCAACTACTTAGTACTCTCCACTAAGTGATCCTGCCGAAGATTAGTTGCGAGCAACTTAAGTCATATGGAAAAAGTGCACATTGGAACCTTTTGAGCCTATCTTGAGAAGTTACTGGGATTCGAAGCTGTGTATTGCAAAAATCAAAAATGATGTGGCATTTCAATCATACATCGTGGTCATGTAATAAAAATTACTTCAAATGAAGTTGATATGAGAGAAAAACGGATTTGCAATGTATTTAATTTGGTATAAAAAATAACTTGCCGTGAAAACAATCCATCATAAAAAAAAGATTGAAAGCGTCTTTAGAGATTTGCAATTTTTAACTAGCATCATTTTTAACTATTTTTTAACTAGCGGTCACGTTAGGCTGTATTTGAGGAGTATTTGCAACGAATTTGACATTCGTACGAATCGCTTTATTACAAACTGAACGTGGCGCCTGTTGGATTTCTGATGGTGTTGCAAGTTCTTATTTAAAACTTTCAAAGTCCAGATAGCTTTCCGACCTGACTGCAACTTGCGCTGCGCTTATAGACGTAAACGACCGCTAACAAACTGGCTCAAATATTAAGGACTACCTGAAATACCTGACTTGCAATCACCTGCCCAGGGTTCTGTTGACGTAGACATTCAACTAATGGATATTACGTGAAATTTGACTCAAACCAGGTTGCTAGGAGTTTTTTTTTTGCAGCCAAAAAGCACTAGTCCTTAGATCATTGCGGAGATGCAAAAAAAATTATATGTATGTCCATTTGAAAACATGAACCTTCTTCGACCGAAAACGCCTTATTACCCACCAGCGTTTCAGGCAGCAGTTTAGCCTTTTAGTCGACACCAGCCAAAATAAAATGCTAAGACGAGACAACCAGGCCATTTAGCCATATTTATTAGGTGAAGACTTTGATTGGCCGCGTGTTATGCGAAAAGCCTTGAACGGTGACGCCCCTTTGCATCGTTAAGCTTCAGCTTACTATTATTACCTCTTTATCAAACATATATCAGGCGGCATCCCCAGAAACTTCTGGTCCATCGAGCTTTCAGCACTCCGTCCGGCTCGAGCATTTCTATATTGCTCACGATACGCAGGAATGATTTACATAGTAAGACAAATACTAATGACCTGTACTTTAGTGGGCAAACGCGGACCTTCAAATGGCGTGTACCGGATAGATGCGCGCTTCACTCGGTCCGTCAATATCCCGTCAGATACAGCACAAAGCAGCAGTAACAGCAACGCTATCGATTCGAATAAACACTACAACGATCGATGGATGAGGGAATGTTTCGAAAGCTGTCTTTTTGATTCCCGACTGTTGCGTCTGCCTATCAATTCATTGGGAGCGCTCATAGCCAGCAAAGCTCTTTTTTGCTCCACGTGAAATTGAGGTTGTCCCTCTCAACACGAAACAAAGGCCACGGCGTATTCTTAGGTCCAACTAACAAACATGTTACCACAGCATTACGATGGCAGCCCATCGGTCTATCCTTCGCTAAATGGTCAGTCGTCCGCTAAACGCCTCCGCAATAAGTGCAGCTCCGCCCACGCATCATGTATGATATTACGACAGGCAAAAAGATCAAAATCATTGCACGACTCGTATAAAATGAAAAAGTTCATAAAATCCAGTAAAGTTAGACTAAATGCTTGGTTGTTGGCCGAATCTCGGCCTAAAGATTGCTTTACTAGTTTCGATTCAGGGTTGTTCAAGTACTGCTATGGAAGCTAATTTGGCTAGCAATAAATACAATTCGGTTAACAATGGGCACGTTAAAGGAGATAAAGGTTTCCCGTTAGGGCTACGTAATAAGAAGTACCACTTCCCTGCGAATGACGATCAAGGATCCATAAAAAAAAAGAAAAAAAAAAAAGGAAATACGTTGCTTTTGTAAAAGACTGGCAATCACAGGCAGGCTCAAGGCGCAATATCCCCAAATAGCAATTTATCTAAATGGGAACACGTTTTCTCCGCTCGTGGTTCACGATAGAAACGCTATTTCCACATGCTTGGAATGAGTATCCAATATTGACCCGATGATCATAGGTCTAATTAATTTCTTTAGTTATGAGGAGGGCCGATGAAACTCTATTGAAAAATAATAGAATAATGTGTATAGTTTGGAAGAGAACTTCTTTATTGATTCAGTAGGCCATATGTAGGCCGTCAGTTTCGATTATCCTAAGATCACTAACAGATGACATATTTAGCTTCAATCTTCTTGTTTCATTATTAATAGTTGAAAATAGCATATTAATAAAATATCCCATTTGATGAAGGGACAACTTGTGTCGAAGTTAACTCGTGTTACGACTAACTTGTCAAGGAATTGATGCTACATGTTTCAGCACGATGATGATGATGATGATTCTGAGTACAATATTGGGGGTGTTCTTTTCCGTGGTGTAGTTTCCGCCAATCTAGATTTACAATTGGTATTCGAATGACGACCGATCTCAATTTTGATGCCCATATTTCTAACTTATTCAAATCCATTTCAGTGCTTTTGTAAATGTTTTATTTTGGTATTCAGATTTGAAATACCCAGATGCGTATCTACGGCTAGCCAAATCGCCAGCACCTAAAATGCTACTAGACTACTGCCTAAATCGGGAGCTCGATTTCAGGAAACATGTTATTATTATTATTATTATTATTCCTGAAGGGACTGAACCACAATTTTCAAGCAGAGTTTCTTGTAAATAAATAAATCTTCCGAATACGGGTCCGTTGTACTTCCAATCGTATCATTACTTTACATGCGGTATCGCGGCATTCACCGAGCCGTTTCGCTCTTTTCTCATATTATGGTAATGCTTTAATATTATGGTAAAGCAACTCGTCCTTATACAGATAGCCAGTAACAGTGTTTGTGTGGTCCTTGACAAAATTGTTCCATCGAAATTACTGTTTTCATGGTAATGGCTGAAAAGTGGCAGGCTAGCTATATATATGAGAATCGGAGTGGTACATATGGAAATCACGTGGGTACAAGGCCGAGATGGCGCATCTCATTAGTTTCATAGTTAGTGTTCAAAAGACTCCAGCGCAAAAAGTTGTGAGACAGCCTAGCCCGAGCACCGTTGTCCAAAGAAAAATCTCTTTACGATCAGCGTGCTCGGTTGTAAAAATAGACAGATGTATAATTATCTCTCAGTTTGTAAACTTCTCCACGTCCCCGTAAGTATTATTAAATGAAAGTGTTTTCTATTCAAATCAAAGATCACAGCTAAAATCCATTACTGCTTTTAAAGGACTACAATATTATGTAAATTAGAATAACATTAACCAATTACGTATGTTAGAATGTCTGTGAAAAACACTATGAGTCATAAGCCTTTAAAAATCATCAGATTTAGTGAAGCGTCTGTGACAAATATATCCAATAGGAACAGACGTCGAACAATCGTTTTAAAACGTTGTGAACACGTGAGCGGTATGGATCCCGAGGTGTTTAGCGCGTGGCATCCCTATGACGGTAGTTTTGAAAATGATGGAACCTAATCAGTTCATAAAATGCCGAGCTTTTAATTAAAAAAAAAAACAGGATCAATTACTGAAAGCCGTTTTATTTATTTGGTAATTATCTAATTGAAAAAAAAAAAGGCAAGAACATTACACTTGGCACGTTTGAAGACATGCCTAACGGCGATACTCAACGTAAAAACTTGAAACATCTAATGGATCATATTGTCGCACAATATGTTCAACTTGAAGCCAGAAAGGAGGTCAAAAACAAATCTTGTACTATTTATGACGTAAGGTCACAGTTAGAGAGAAACAGATATCCGACCATGAACAAAAAAATTTTCAATTAAGCACTGTTTATTTCAATTGTAAATCTACCTTTCTTCCCAATCGGTAGTCTGAATTTTTCACCTGAGTCACGTCTGGTCCAGTCGTAAGTCTAACTCTATAAGGTACTCATGTATCCGTATTCTTGTACTTCCTTGGCCTACCTGCTCGTCCATACTTCCTGGTCTCCTCCCTACCTGTTAAATCCCTTTCCACTTTCCCTAATAGAAGCCTAAAAGCCTTATGTTTCAACCGCAAACATGCGCCTTTTTTAGAGCAGCTGCCTAATCAACGATAGCCCACTTACCTCCTATGAAACATCAAATCGGTCTTATGATATTGAATAACCAAGCATGCTATGCCCATAGGATATGATCTCACAGTTCAATAAAATGGTACCGATATCGATGAACGGCACTCGGATAGCCAAATGAGCGCAGCGCTTCGGTGGCATTTCTCGTTTTCTGGGTAAATCTACTGTGGTTTTTGCTGCTTCTGCTGCCGTCAAGATAGTTTGTGTGTCATCTGTCAGTTGGACGCTTTTGTATTTATGTCTAAGTACGAGCTGTGCGCGTTGCGACTTACTCGGACACCGCAGCAACAACAGTCACACTGAATTGATTTACTGAAGGGTCTTCTTTTGAGCGTTTAGGTGGATTCCAGCTCCCGAAACCGAAAGGGAAGTTACCGGCAGCCGTAAAAAACAGTATATCCGGGGATTTCGAGGAAGAAAATGAATAATAGATAAGAAATATAACAGAATGGACACCTTTTGTATCAAGGCCAACGTGCAAACGACAGTAACTCATAAAAGGAAGAGCGTTCGTAATGCATACGCTACGGCTCTCCTATGATGTTTTTAAGAAGATAGTGTGGTACATTCTTCGAAATCTGTTTGAGGCAAGAGGCTGCTTGGGAGTTGCTGGATATTCTTTTATAATTACAGTAGATCTGCTAGACGATAGCAAGCCACTAAGAAGAACCACGTAATATTTATAAAATATTGCCAATGTATTCTTGGAATGCGCATGCAAGTTCTTTCTTTTTAGTGAATATAGAACTTGCATGCGTTGTACGGAGGCAAAGACTTAGCTCCTATTAAACCTACATACGCCAGTTAGTTTGTTTCAATAGCATTATAATTACTATGTTATTGACTTAGAACGGTTGTTAGTCATGCAATATCAGTGTGTAAAATCAGTTTCTATCTATTATATCATTGTGTTGTAATTGCTATCAAATTCCAAAAAAAAACATCGCGATTCTGTCAGTGCGCTGGCTTGGCTTTGCCAGCTTCTCTTCTTGCGTGAGACTGTGCACTGCTGTTTGGAAGATTTCAACCGACAGACGTATCCGCAAAACAACGTTTATATTTCCCCTTTCCAATCTGAACTTGTCCAGAAAACCCAAAAAGATGGTCACAACAGAGACTATGAATACTTTATTGAATAGCGCCTTTGCATAGCAAGCGGAAAGCAAAGGCAGCGGTCCGGATATGTCGGCCGGCTGGATTGCCCGTCAGGTGCCGACGCGATTAGCTAGTCGACGCAAGAGTTTCTTCTCCTCTTACATGAGTTTCATTTCCTTTGCCACAGCCCGTATCTTAATTTTGGACATGATCCATTTGACGGTTCGCGCACTATTCTCATTAGTAAACACTTCGCTTACTTAATATAGTTGTTTTACCGCTGGTACTACGTATCGTTGCCGCTTTTGCCGGTACTGTTGTGAGGCATCGAGCCAGAAGACTCTCGTCAACCAAAGGCGACGTAATTACTGCGCGAAACGACAGAAGATATACGAATCCTTTAATAGGGACTGAGATGACTTATGCAAGAAAGGCTTTTGCATAAGTTTGATGATACTGTTACAATCGACGGAGTTGGCGGTCCGTGATTGAAGTTTCGATTAATCAAAATTTTGTATGAATGAGAGTGATTGGACTCTGGACCAACAGTTCACCTTTGTTTAGCAAGTAAGGTAAGCATTATCGAGTACGAAATAGCTCCGAATGTGCTTGTGAATTTTATCTTGTAAATTTTTTTTTAACGAAATGTTTCGACAAACACTGTCATATGTTCATCGTATGCGTGAATACTCTGGAATATTATCAGCTCAATGGTGATTTAGACATGCAATCATTTTTATCTTCACACTTGATTCTTGTATTGCGGTTGAGTACAAAAATCCCTGTTGGTGTCTACCCAGTCCCAATACTACTAGTTAGGCACGGTGTAGGCTCGAGGGTCAGTCGCCCGCTCCGTAGGTTGTGCCATGTCTAATATTTTTAGGTAAGGTCCTCAAACAAGTATTTGTTTTGTCTGATTTCAATGTTTTCGCCACGCGTAACCTTCGATATTCCATTTTTACTTGGTCTATTGTGACGTATCCTGTTGCATCTCGAGAATATCTTGGTTCTCACTAGGGGCCAACTGTTCCACCTTACAGCGCCTGTCGACAGTAACATGGAAAATTACTTTTCGCCAAGAGCACTTCTAAGAAAACGTTGAAAAATGTATATACAGTTATCGTTGATGTCAAGTCAGATGGTTATCATGTATTGGAAACATGATCGTGACATAACGATATATAGGTATATCAGTGAGAACTCATATAGATTCGTTCAAATTTAAGTGTCACATTCCATAGAGTGGGCAAATACATTATGTAGTCATGCCGTATGCGACCATTGTGTCTGTATCTATTATTCAATAAAATCATTATATGTAAATAAAGTTTGTAAAATTAAAATGAGAACATTTATCATAACTTAAAAAGGAAATCTACTTGGCCGATGGTTCACTCTACAAGCAGACTAACTAAAATTGTTTCGCATATTACGTTAAGGTTATTTAAGGCGGCTGGTTTTTCTAGCACGAAACGAAACATTTATGTCCGACACTCGGTTTTAAACCTACACCCTTTGAGTATCCCTAAATATAATAGACGAACGCTTTACTAGTAAACCATTACGGGAACTTGTCATATTTAAACGCTAACACTATCCTGCCGCACTCTTGAAAAGCTCACTGATTTCACAGGCATCCAATTATCTCATGTCTGCTTGACGTATTACCACTTCTCGGCATTTTCGACACGCCAGATGGTAAACTGATGTTCAATCCAGGTTTTAGTTATAAGGAGCGTCGTTCTTGTTGTCTTTCTGAAGGCGTTTCTATCTGCTGCCGGTTACAAAGCCCTGACAAATACCCTGTTGCTTTTTTGGCGGAAAGGGGCTCAGATTGCGTGTGTCTGGCACGACGCATATCCCCTCAGGAATGTCTGCTGTTCGTTGCTATCAGACGGCAACTTTCCGCCATGTCCACCTTTCGGTACGAAATGATTGCTACAACAATTACGATGCTGACACGAAAATTAAAAAAAATTTGATATCTTAAAAAATTAAAAATAACTTTTTAAGATATCAAAATTTACTTTGCGTATTAACAGTTTATAACGGGGATCAATGAAAATCGCTGCTTCACTTTACGTACTGTTTTTATTGCTTGTTTGTTTCCTATTTCAGACGAAGCGTAACAATGCGTTACTATTCATTATTATCCTATTGGTCTATTTTGATCTACCTCTCAATCGTACCGGTAATCACCGAAGTTCCACCAATACTACCTACCAACGAAAAAGAGCTAAAGACAACACTGGACGATATTTCGTACTCCATAAACAAATTGGCCAGTCCCGACTTTAAGGTTTGGCACATAAAAAAAACCTCAGGGAATGAATAAATAAATAAGGTTCTGAATTGTTTCTAGCGTTGCAATTAACCCATCGTTTACCACACTGATTCTTCAATTTATTTGCAAAAGGCTGGCACTTACTAGATATCAATTAATTTAAAATTTTCTTATTATACGTGTATTACTAAAGTTCCAGCAAGGTACATGCAAATAAAGGTAGTCTTTGAATTTGTTAGTTGCTATTTCATGTTGCCTTTATTTTGTCCTCTTCGCCTTACGGCCTAAGGATTTCTACTGAAAATGGCACTGAAATATTTGCGCAGTAAATAGTATTATCTTTTCATCAACAAAGGAAAGTTTTATTGCATTATATTAATAGAGGAGCACAAACAATGCATACACCTCTGTGTATTCGTCATAGTTCAGATGGATCAAACTTCAATCTGAGTAAACAGTAAACGAGTCGCATGTTTATCATCTTTTTATATTTAACCGCGCTTAATGATAATCAATAGGTGAGCCCAACATTTTTCGAACGTCTATTGCGAAGTCTAGAGTCTTCCGATACGCCCCAGCCCCCAGCACTTCAAGGAAAGAGAACTCTAGGAGGTACTTTAAGAGACATCACAAAATTTGTGGTCAATATTATCCGACGATTATTCGACCTTATTAAGGTAAGCCAACATAAATGTGTATTAAATGGCAGACTACGTAATTCGGCGCCTATTCTTTGTTTTCTCTATTATGGCACACAGTTTCCTTAACGGAAGAAAAATTCACACGATTTTACACAATCCTTTTGTCTTTATTTTGTTCGCGACTCCTCGATATGACAATGCTAAGGCAACTTACTTAGTTTATTCTGGATTTTTCCTACTCAGTCAAACGGCGTCCTTGAATCGCGTACCACATTATCCTGCGCACTTGATCCTACGTTACGGCTGCAGTTTAGGTGAACTCCGCTATTTATATAATCAATCTATTCATTTTTGCGCATTTTGTTTATTCATAAACCCTTTCTATAAGACCCGTAGACACGTTTCTAGCAACGATAACACCGCCAAACATACTGGATATTCTAACAGCACGGAAACCTCCATTTGGCTTTCATTTTTTTACGCGGCAACGATTTTATTTGAAGAAGTTTAGTATAAAAATGCATAGTTCCCTTATGCACTTCCTCAATACCCCTTACTGATTACCTTAAGCTTATCCATTGTTATTCCTTGTTTATCTGTTGAACGTGCTCTTGTCGTTCCCTTTCACTAAGGCGATCAACCAAAACAAATTGGCTTTCGGATTCAACAATAGCACAACCGGCCAGAACTTGTCAACGACTCCCAGCTAGCTCCGGTCCTGCAGAGACGGGTCCTGTATTCATCATGCCTAAGCAAGCATGATGAATGGCTATAGACGGAATGCGAACAGGAAATGGCAGACAAAAACACTTTGACCAATGGTAACTTCAGGCAGACCACAGCACAGCTACGATTAACCAACAACATATTTATAGCGTTGTATCTATTTAGAACAAAAAAAAAAATAAATAAATTTTTGTTCCGTTCAAGACCATAATTTACCATGTGTGTTGTTAATATTAGGCTAAGAGGCCTTTTGGGCTTTTCTATTAAAATACAATATCGTGTATGCAGAGAGTTTATCTCTTTGCGCCTCAGTGTATTGCTGTTGTCGCGTGGATAGGGATCAGCGAACAAAAAGGAGTTAATTGCAAATTCAATCTTTTTTTTCTCTTATCATTTTGACATTTTGGCGAACTCTCTTGAGTTATTTAGCATTTTTCTTATACTAAGCATCTGTTGGCCTGACACTTCGTTTGCTAAAATAAGAAAAAGCTACCAAAAGTATCTTCGAAATATCTAAAACATATTTTGAGAACGACAAGTTGTTGTCACAGTTTCTCACATTGTGCATTGTTTACTCTAATAATCTTATAGATTCTGGCCCACACTAGTAAATCGTGACGGCTTCAAATTTGTTTTGGAGTTGATCTTTTTGCGTTTACAATGTTCTATTTCGTTCCCAATTGTTAAATTGCAAAAGCACTTACTAGAACAGCCTCATATACACCTGCAAAAACAAAACATACCTGCTCTCGCTAAACATATTTTACTTCAAAAGAGATAGAAATCAGAGTACATGGTACAATAACTACACAAGTTTTAATTGTGTTATTTGGACTTAATATTATTATTATTATTCAGTATTATGGAATACAAGTGTCATTCCTAAATCTATTTACAATATAAACAGCTTTTTACTGGGCCAAGAACGGTCCATAACGTTGTGTTGTGCCGTGCCACCCCGACTGTTAATACGTTACTCCTTTGTCAAGTCTTCGCGTTGCGTTAACAAAACACCTCAGGGCCACTTCTTATAGAAATGAGATGATCTGCCGCAACGAAAACACAATAGCTGTACGCTAAAGCCGTATCCTATCGCCACAAGCTTCCTATTACGGTAGTGGTTCCTTGTAGTTATTTGATGTACTTTTCCATAAATTTTTTGTGGAACGCAGATCTGAGGGTATCGTTGATAAAACCCTTCTTACTACTGTCCGGTTCGCCTTTGGCGCAATTCTTGAACACCACGTCATCATCCCAACGACGTTTAACCTAATATAATAATGACGAAAAAGAAAATTGCAATTAACACACGAAGCCAAGTTACGTTACTAATTGCAACAACACTTTTATAATGACGATAATTTCCCCTATCTGACTCTCATACGCATGGTAGCTGCATTCAATAAATACATAACTGCTCTTCGTCTTTAGGTAATTTGGGATAAAATTTCATTCAATTATATTAGCCTTAAAATTCCGGATTGTTCTGACTAAGGGCCTGGCGTCGTTTGTTTTTTAGGCGACACAAAACCCTTTGTAGAGGATCTGCGAGCTACCCATTACCCCAGCCTATTCGGAATTCATCAGCACATAAGAAAAACATGACGGAAATCGATTCTGACGTATATAATACGGGAATTTTGATTAATGAAGCACAGAAAGGGCTGGATAGAACGAAGCGACACATAGCTAAGCGTTTTGCAGTACATGGGGTTTCATCGTATCATATATGTGACCGCGACTGTTCATTGCCCAGGGGCTACGTGTGTCTGCACAAGATGTAGCAGATGCAGATATGCCTCAGGTGCTATCAATCACTGAGCAATGTCTTCGACCAGGCGCACCGATCCTAACATATTACATTGAATTCATACAATACGACTGCATTGGTCTAAAACGTTGTAAAATTTAGATCGCTTTTACAAAAACAGCGTATTTTGTATTAGGTTTGCCCGTCTCAAAAGGCTCAAAAAGTGCGGCTTTTAAATACAGTAGAGGTTAGTAATTAATACTCCGTTCCCGAAAATAATGTTAATTTCTAAATAAAGCACCCAGGTGTATCAAAAATGGTTTTTGAACTACTTTGATGGATTACTCAGCCCTTTAGGTCCAAATGAAAACTGGCTTTTTTCTTGCCACCAAAAGTGTCAGTAGAACAGATGCCCGCTACGATAGACAACATATACATTTTTTCTTACCTTGAAGTCCTTATTTGATGATGCTTGAAGGAGAGGATTCCCGGAAAGAATATTCTCCATTCGAATTCGTTCATCTTCTTGGCGTTTCTCTTCTTCACGACGCTGTTCCTCCTCAAGTCGCTGTCGTTTGATTCTATTTAGTTCCGCCATCAGCTCAGCCGTATCGTCCTCTTCATCGCTATCATCCTCCGATGACGAGTCCTTTGTTGGTTCATCGGCGTCAAGGCTCGCCACAGCGATCGGCTGTTGTCTTTCCCGCTCGCGAATCTCACGTTCACGCAGATCTCTTTCGCGGTATTCACGGTGATCGCCCCGATCACGATCACGGTCACCGCGCGAATCACTGTGGCGTTTCTTTCCGCTGCGTTCGCGATCCTCACGTTCCTCAAGCTCCCTCAAGCGTGTGACAAAGCAAGAAATTTATAGAAAAGCGCAAGATTATTTTTAATATTAGTAAACACAGCGGAGAATATGGATAGGGTTTCGTGAGGAGTAGACATTGTTAGTATGACACAGTTAAGCAGTTAGGAAATACACTAATTCAAGAATATTTCATTGAGCTGGTCTAGGTTTGAAACTAGGCGTAGACACACAGTTCGTTCCGTGTTGGATTGGACCTATCATTTTGATTCTATATATAACGGCAGTAAGATATATAAAATCCAAGATATTTTTGATATTTACAGCAATCAGAAGATCTTCAATGTTAAATTACAGATATTTATACAATATTTGTACATTACATACAATACAAATACAAAAAAGATGTACGATCGGACGATAAAATGGCAAGGTTAAGTATATGGAGAGCTATCTAAATGCTATTTCGGTAAAAGTGAAAATATCTGATATAGCAAGTTAGCGCATAGGAACTGTTCAATGTCTGGTGTGGTGCAAATAAAAAAAAGTTCGTTGTACTAGCAACAAACAGCATATGAGCAAAAGCTTATTTCTCTTATCAATATGCTGTTCATCTGTGCGGCAAAAAGTTAATCCGATGACGACCAAATATCGACTACAATCAGCTCAGTGAGTTCTATACTCCATGGAGAAAAAAACTATCACAATCTAAAAAAAACAAATGCCACCATTTTCGAGTTCGATCTCACACCAGAAAACGCAATAGTCAAGCCGTATGCAATATGAACTAAGATGCGGGCTAACGATAAACAACATCAATTATTTTACAATTTAGTTGTCAAAGTAGGACAATACTCGACATCTAAGTGTACCCATTACCATTCCTTATGGTATTAAAACAGAGATAACAAGAAAAAGTGAAAATATAATGCGAAACTATAACACTGCCCCTACCTACGGAAGTCACGTCCACGGACATCGTCCTGTCCGCCCTGGCCACTTTGACGATACTTTAGTTTTGTATGGGCTGGGAGATCACGGGATGAATATTGCTTCGAGAGGGCGCCGAGATCTTTCTCACGGCCCCGTGCTGGTTCGAACGTTGGTCGAGCTGCCGTTGTCATTTTGCCTAAAGAAGCATTTATTATAGGGAGAAAAAAGGGAATTTTGCTTACTAGAAAATGCCTGCACTCAATTGGTTACCCGCCAACCACATCAACCGCAATTTCAAACATCGGAGCAAGATGGGAGTTCAAAAAAATTTACTAAGCTTTTGAGTAATTCCGGTTTGTAATGGCTGATTAGTGGTAGTGGTAGTACTATGGTACATTTACATACAGTTTTGGTTCGGGCGAGCTCGGAAACAAGAAACGAAACAAGATTTATATATGTTGTATGAAATATAGACGAATTATGAAATCACTAGAAGATATTCTATAAGCCAATAAAATATCACCACTATGCGTCTCTGAGACACAATCGTACGGCCAGAATTCCTACATAAATAATTACGTTCTGCGTTAGTAACGGTTTGCAATCTCTTGTAGCAAGCTTTTCTTTTGCATAGCAAACGTAACCGATCGGCGAATCTACATTGAAAAAAAAACAACTTACTTTATAAAGGTTTTCACCTGCACCGTCCAGACACGAGTCCGTCGTGACTATGCTCCGTTCGATTGAACCGACAGTCAACGCTCAATTCGATGTTATGCGACAGCCAAAGCACAACAAAACAATAAGCAGTGTTAGATGGTGGTCGTAGTCAATGATGACGTGATTTTTGCCTTAAACCATGACTCTGACCACGTCGGGGCTTATTGTCGACAATTCGCTTCTTGAAAGTGACGTCAGATCTATGAATAAAAAACGTTATGCTAAACAGACGTTCCAGTATTTTGTTTAGTAGCTACGAAAGCGAGTAACTTTGTGGAGGCTGTTTGGTGGACCCGCGTGGCTCCGTTCGGCCATGACAGTTTGCTGCATCATGTTGTTTGCGGCCAACCCTAACAAGGCGCGATAATTTCTATTCGGCAAGAGGCCATATGGACGAATTTAAATTCGTATCAAATTTTAAGTTGGCGTAAAGAAGAGTGCCTTCAGATTGGCTGGAGCAAGTCGAAAATTAGCTGTTATGAGCCATGGACTTATCGACAGCGATACTGGTTAGCTATACTGTCTGGAATTGTTTCATTTGCCCGCCGCTTCAAATAACTAATAGTGCGTGATATCTCTTCTAGCAGAATTGCTTCACGCACATTTTCTGTCTGTCTATTATTGGCTTGGTGAGCTTCGCTACGATGGACAAGCAAAGTAAACTTCTTGAGCTACAGCTCGAAAAATGTGTGTGGCTTGTTAAAGAGGAGAGGTACGTTGGATCAATCTAGTCAGCAGCGTGAGATATTATGATGAAATTCACAAATGCTATCGATACACATAGATGGCGGACGTCCGTAGACAAGCCTGAACAATATCAACAACACAATGCAATAGTTGCCGTCAGGTCGTCACTATGATACGCTATTCGCAAATAATACTAATTTATACTATATTGTTAAACAATTAAACATTTAAAGAACTTTATGTCATTGAAAAATCCTTAGCGCGTTTGAGCAGGGACCAGGCTGTACGTCAGAGGTACAATACAGACTCAAAGCATTTACACGGCGAATCTTGTTTCTCCCTCTTTTGTTTACTATTGATATTAACTATGTACAAATTAAAAATAACTTTAGACGGTAATTAATAAGTTAAAATTTAATCTCTTTTGAGAAACAGGTCATGGGTATTTGTTACGCATATGTCAATTCACTTCAACGAAGTGTACTGCCAGGGTCAAGCTTTTAGGGAAACCAGGTGTTGCAACTAGTACAATTTAAAGAAAATTTAATTTCGAGAAAAAGCGGCCGTCCGACAAAGACAGTTTATCAACATATGACATATGAGAAAATTAATTTGTACGGAATGCCATGCGAATTTTTTTTTTTTTTTTTCGTTTTTAACAGCATACAAAGGATTTTCACATATTCAGCAAGATGTTTATTTGGCAAATTCACTACAGTGTTTGTATACTTAAAGAAAATGGCTTTATACACAACAGCTTGACATTGTTGCCTTCAGGCTTCGGTTAGGCGCCAAAGAGATCTCTGTTCAACATCGTGCAAATCTTCGACGGCTAACAAACGAAATGCGAGCAAATTGTTGCGAATACGCACTGCTTCAAGGTGCTGGGCGGGCGGATAAGCGTAGGACAGCCCTCAGGTAATCTATTCAATCATTCTATTACCGTAAATATCTGTCTATATGTCTTGACGATAATCTCTCGTTTTAATAATTAGTTGAACGATTTATTGAATATAAGTCAAAATACTTATCATTTTGACACAATTAGCCCGAGACCACCAACCTTCAAATATGATACAAGCATGCTTCCATCTAACAGGTTTTATGCTATTATGTTGTTTATATTTTGTAGATATTCTCGATTGTTCCAGAAGGCCGTTGATGAGTACGTTGCTTCTACGCAGATGACTGCGCCAATTGTTGAGTATCTTGATGCGTTGGAGAATCTTCAGGAGCACCTAATCAAGGTGCTGAAGTTTCAGCAACAGCGAAAATACGCAGTCCAAGCGGCACAGGAGACGCCATGTCGATGTTTCGAGGCAGACAAGAGGAAAAAGGACGTTTTGGCGCTAGTCCAGCAGGCTAGTTACGCAAATATCCTTTACGCTGGCTACATAAGAGATTACCTGTGCATTTATGAATTTGCGGGAGCATCTTCCGTGCATACTGACCTTTGCTTTTCGGATAATCGGATCGGTGTTTCCCGATATCTTAACATAGAAAATCCAACATGAATGCTTATACTTGTCCTATGTTATTATTTCGTTCTAATGGCAGCAAAACCAAAATTTGCTACGTTATATGACTTCATCAACTTGCTTGTTTTGACCTGTAAGGCTGAAATAAGTTAATGTCTGTAGTTTACAGTAGGCAACAATGCCGGTGTGACCTTGGGAACCAATGATTATTGGTATCATTAAATTGTATAAATCATAGCATAATCATAGTTCCACTTGTTGGTTTTTAAGGTCGCGGAAAACTTGTCCTTGCGAAAAAACGCTGAGACACAAACGCACAATGAACCATCTGGAATTGAGCTGGCCGTTCAGGTTCAGCCAGAAATGGTAAGGTGTAGGATAGGAAGAGAGAAATCTTTACACATTTTGCCTAGCTATGTATTTATCTAAGCTATTCATTTACCTTTTCTAGAAATTATAACGATATCATATGACTTACCGGTCAAGAGTCTGGTGGTTAACTTGTAAGGGGAGTTTGACAATGAATTAATTACTAGTCAATCAGAACGAGAAGTACATTTGTCTTACTTAGTACTTAACTTTGGTAAACGTTTTCAAAATTCGTAGCTTTTATATTTGATTTATATGGACTAGCTATGGAGCACGGCGGTTCGAGTAGTCCCATACGACGATAGCAAAATGCCGCATGAGTATTTAAAAATTCGGTTTCAGATTAGGTCTTCAAACGATTTCTCAAGGCTCTATTGACCTAGTTCACACCAAACTGCAATATCTATTACTTTACTAATAACTAGTGCTTATAGATTAAATTATGCTATTTTGCGATGCTGTTGTTTTACATGTTAGCTTATTATTCTTTATTCCAGTGTAATCAAGTTACCGGATATCTAGCTCTTGTTAGCTAAGATAAATACATAGATATCCATAACTTCCTATCTGGGAGCTAGGTCGTTAGGTTTTGTTCTTATTTCTACTTAAACTTTTTATATTTCTAGTATATCGTATAAGATTATACGGATACATGGTATTTGTTTTAAAAGTGCATTTAGGAAACGATTGATAGTTATAGCCAGCTGTACACTAACATTATATGGAATTTATGTTACTGGATTAACTTTAACAAAATTAAAAAAAAAAGTTAGACATTCTATTCCTTTTGTTGTATCTTTATTTATGCGTTTGCATCGTATCTTCGACTTTATCCTGTAGAGTGATCAAAACATCGATGCTACTCGGCCGCATCGTTCCGTTGGCCTCGGTGACGGGATCCTCATCCCTGATGTTGGACCGCTAACCGTGAAGCTGGAACAGGAACAATGGACCAGTTCCGCTCCTGCGAAGGCTGCCTGCGTCGATTTGGATCCTTTGGGTGCCTATTTGTCGTCGTCGTCCTCCCAGGACAATTCACCGTCGCTGGGCGATCTCCTCACTAAGTTCCGCCTGGTGTTACGCGACGAGGCGGGTAAGCGATATTACCTACCCAAATATCGAAGTAACATTCAAGAACTACTAGTAATTAGTATATTTTTTATGTTGTGTAGGAACGCCTGGCATGTTGCTACCTCGTAATAATCAGACTATGCTATGTATATAACATATGTTTTGATTGAAACGGGCTTAAAACTGCTGTTGTTTATGAGGCAAATGTGTATCACTTGTGAATAAAGTAATTTGACTTTAGCTTAGTTTGTAAGTTAAATTTGCGAAGATTACGAGCATCCACGGACGAGTGAAGCTTGACAATGAGGAGAATTAAAAAGCTTGAAAATATGATAGGCTTTGAACTGGCAAATAAGCATGTAGATGATAGCAAAAACGAATAGCATAAAAAATTACATTGCGGTCCTTGTACAATATGTATTGTACTACAATGGTTCTTCGATCAATGTTCTCGACTCAGTTTTATTTGGTAATTCGGAAATTCATTTTTTTTTTATCAGGCCCATCAAATTCGGTTGTCACGACATCTCAGCGTAAGAGTGCCACTGCACGACGTCGTTTCGAGGAGGCTAAGCGAAGGCTTGGTGGCTGTGGTCGACCTTTCGATACGGCATCTGATGACGACTCGTTCAAAGAACTGTACTCCTATACGAAACATCCACCGAGACAAAACAACAATCAATGATTCTAATATTTTTGAATGTCTGGCATAATTTAATCGATAGAATGAGCAGACTTTCAGAGCTGTTATGCTATCTAACTAAATTTTGGCCTATTAATTAGCTAGATTCAAAAAATAGTTTCGTTGGCAAGTTGGAAGTGAAGATTCGAGTCGGTGCTTTGTAAAGCCGATGACCAGCGAAAGGATAACGCATAGGCGACGGTTTCTGTCTTGTAAATGCATGGCAATGGATTTTGTGATGTATGCAAGCGAAACAAAATCGAATTTTACAATAGAACGTGTTACTTCAACGTATTTTCAGTCGAGTCGACAATACCCCGATAGCTGTTTGCGTGCTGTTTAAAAATATGTCGATTTCCACAGAAAAAGCAAAAAGGCCGCATATACAGTTTTACATATGTCGGTTCAGGTCAACTGTTCCACAGATGCAGAAATAACATTGGCTACAAACGCAACATATATATATATATATATATATATATATACAGTTGCAATGGAGCATATTTTAAAAATAGCTTTTAATAACGATTTTGGTGCCACAAAAGCTGAGAGTGGATTCAAATTTATTGACTTGTTTTCGTCGCCCCTATGACAGCTCGTTTGTATTTATTAGGTGAGATTGATTGTGTTATGTTTTAGAACAAGTGCTTTGGACTTTTAGCGGAAAAACTACCCGAAAAATGCATTTATGTCAATTTAATCAAAGATTATTTTTCTAATAACTGCTTGAACTTTTTGCGCATTAAGAAAAACTTCCATCTGTCGATTCAGCCGTTGTCGAGATAATCGTCGAAAGATAAGACCTTATCCAGCCTACAGCACTGCCCGTACGAACAATAAATACGAAGCTTTGACAAAAATATCCAACTCGTTTCGAAGCATCAAAACGCTTTCTTTCACTTGAGTCAAGCTATTATCACTTTAGACAAAAATTTCACCCTGGAAACGAGCTTAGAACTATGTTGTGTATTACCTAGCATTAAGAATAGTACGATAATATCGCGTTACTCCTGGTACATAAAAACACTATTCAAAGACTAGAAGGTTTCGCGAAAACTGGAAAGGGGAGTGGACGGACAAACCCTTCGGCCTCGTTGCGTCGGCTCGTATCGGGTTAAATCGATTAGCCCTCTTACGTCCTGGACAAAACGCTGTGTAGAATACCGAAAATATCTAGAAACTGGAAATAGAAGAATGTAAGCATTGATACAGGAGCTGCACAAGATGTATACAAACAAAGGCTCGTTGCAGTTGTTTCGCATATGCATGTACCGATTTTCAGCAATGACAGCTGACAAATCTGATATAACTAGCCATGGAAAAATCACAAAGCTTATAATACATGTTCATATTTATTTCTAATCGAGAACTTAGATATAATTCAACTAGGTACATTTGTACAGGGTGAGTGCTTCGCTAGATCTCAGCTCCATCGTTTCGTTCGGCTTGTCTCCTTTCTACTGAGATGATCATAACCTTCTGGCTCTTACCATTTGTCCCGTACATATTTCACGTTGGGCACTTAAATCTCTTCTTGTGGTACTTGGTACGCCGACTCGATGATACCGCTCGGCCGGTTTCCATTTTTTTGGTGTTGGTTTGCATATTTTTATTATGTGACCGCATTGTACGAGCGGAGAGCTTTTCAGTTCCTGTGATACTTTTTCACTGTCTACTTAACTCCGAACTTCCCATGCTGACTACGATGCTACTTATAGTGTGTAATGTCTGTAATGAACAGATCATTTTGTGGCCTTTCCTGCATGTGGGTTCCATATATTGATGAAATTCATCATGTTCGATGCCTTGTCGTTATTAATAATTCTCTTTTTATTTTTTGCGTACGTCTTACATTGTGAACGTAACGTGGCCTGTTTCGTCGTACGTTCCGCCGAAGTAGACGCTGAACTTTTGTTTGCTCGTTAGAACGGTATCTGTTTCGTCTGGCTCTATGGTATTGTTGTATGCATACACGAAGATCAATGTACGAAATTTCATCAGCTATCGAAAAATTCTGTCAATTTCAGTCTTGCTATTGTGACGTTGTTTTGATGTCTCTACGAATATGAGCTTCCTTTCCTGAGATGAATTTTATTTTATTAGAAAAAAGGTACATAATAACATGGCTTATTAGATTTATCCTTCTGTATGTATGTATGTATACGTGACTTCGCATTCTATATAACTCATTCTCTGGTATTTTTCGTGCATTGTTACATCTCTAACGATGATAGGTACAGCAGCGTATAGCCTTGTTTGCTTTTATCTATACATAGATTTGAAGTGAGAAAAGCTGGTGACCGTTGCTTCTTTTGATTTACTATAGGAATTGCTGACCGGATTTCAAATGCCGGCGCGCATTTTGATAGTCGCCGAAGGACGTCTTACCAAACAATGCAAAAATGGTCACCTCTTTCTCATGAAGCATACACAGAAAAATGTCTAATTGACAATAGTGTATGTTCATAACAGCGAATTGAAAATTTCCAGATACCCGGGCTATCCCGGCATTATTATACTGAGAGTTCAGGAAGCAAACTCAGGGAGAAATGCTGCTGTCTTTTGCGGTCTCCACTAGCAATTCCTACTTCGAGGAAAGTCAATACAATTTCGCTGTCAATATATAATTTGCTTCGCGTTAATGCCCATTAATTCATTCGATTGTTGAAGTAATTACTTTTTTTCAAGGCTGAAGTTTCTGCCGGCGATGTCCGTTTCCGATGTGTACTTCTAAGGAAACCCGCTGTTATACATGTGTGTGCCATGCGTCCACCCGCTGGACCAGAAATTACCTTTGCCTGTCTACTATCTAATAGCAAGTCGCGAGGTGTAGTGGTGTCCTTTATTTGACTCACCATACGCAGTTGTCTTTGTATGCTCGTGCACGAGGGTATGATTGCATCCTTTTATCTTGTAACGCAATGTCGACGTGCTCAATTCTATAATTTCGGATTCGTTTCATTTTTCGGTAGACAGCCGGCCGGTTGACCGATTTAAACCTCACACCAGTTACTAATTCGCATTATGATTATTATCAATATAATATTAGTTAATTATCTATAGATAAATCTAATTCTCTTTAGCCATGTAATCATCTAAATATTCGTGACATTGTGAAATGCGCTCTTGTTGTCTCGCTTCATTTTGTGCATGTGTGCTGGTATATCTGTATGTATGTATGTATGTATGTACATAAGTTGAGTACCTGCTGATTCCCACATGAATAGTTCGATTATCCTCACATAATAATAACAATATATTGTGATGTAATAAACTCTGCAGGTAAGTAGTTTGATCAAGTTACGTCGTTGGTATATTTTCCTAAAGAAACACGCAGTTACTGTTGCTATCCGCCATTGTCGTTTCTATGAGAGAGGATGGTAGATTGTTTCTGTTTGGCTATTGCCGATTGATCGATGCGCTACTTTGAATTCGATTAGGGAGTGCGTTTCATGATATGATAGCAATAATACCATTACTCTTTATTTCGCAGCAATCATTGTTCGACTTATCAGCAACATTAGTTCCTTACCACCTTCTTTCGTTTCAACATTTATTGATTTGCCACATCCTGTTGGATCTTTCCCATCGTCTATATCGTTCCCTCGCGGCCCGCCTTTGACCTATTTAACGGACACATTACTTAACTCATACATCTGTCGTATACGTCACCGTTCAACGCTTGTCGTTTTAACAGCAGTATGATGGCATTATTATTTTCTTCACTTCTGCATTGCCTAGATTCATCATTGAACGTTTAGCTTTATACCGACAACCCATATTGAACTGGATTCTCTTCGACGTTCCTAATACGCCATTATCGTATGAGCCTCACACCGATTCGTCCTAGCATTTCATCATCTAATGTATAAGGGTGCCATGTATAAAGAGTTGTACTTATAAAGGAAAAGAGACAATTACAATTTTAGTCGATAGAATTCTCACGATGACAATATATCTGTATCGTACGTACTTGCAGAGAGGAGAGGCAGGACAAGACAGATCGCTCTAACAATGCAATCAACCCGTTAATTATCAATGTTTGTATTTTAAATATGGCGAAATCTGCTCTTTAGCACGCCTGGTAGCTATTTTGTTTACCCATTGTTAGTTTTATCATTCATCGTCACCACCGTGAACTTTTCGTCGCAAAGCTTAATAATGGTAATAAAATTAATTATATATAATAATTGTTATCTGTAATAATAACACCAGTTCCATACAAATAGTATAAAGCCACAAATGAGAAACTACCACCTGTCATGGCTGACCCAAGGTCGACCGTGCTCTTCCTAATATTCATTACTATATGTATATATATTAATATTAGATAATGGTTGCTAGGTTCCACAGGTAATAGCACTAACATCAATTGTTGCCATAATCATCATAATGATTATCTTCACCATTACATAGTAATCCTGCAAATATCTATCATCTCTTAAGTTGCTTCTCCTTAATAATACTTGTTCCTCTTATTTACAAAACACCTGCATCGACTCGGATATGAGTGACTATGCATATTATATATTACTATATTACCATTTATCTATAATGGGTGGAGTAGGCTGCGAGGGGATGCTAAGTTCGTTTCTTACCAAGCGACGAGTCCATCGTTGCTTCCCGCTTAATCAATTGGCCTTCGAACAATTGTATCCTTTTTATTTTCGTGATGATTATTACTATTATTCGGAGAAGATCAACGTAACCATGCATCTCTATACATGTCAATCGTATATTTAGCAATGTTTGCATTTCAATATGTCGCCGTCAACAATGACCTACTCGCGGCCTTTCCTTCACATGTCGTTTTCTTAAGCTCTCACTGGCTTGTCTTCACCTGCTCGGCCTTGCTGTATGTCCCGTGTCGCGTGAAGGGCATTTGAAAACTTTTTTGTGGAAAACTATATTTCCCTCCGGCTTTATTATTCACCATAACGTAGGTACTATGATGGTACTTCGTACTTTAACGGTCGCTTTTTCTTTCAGCTATAAAATGAATTTCTCACATCGGTTATCACAACTCAACGAAGGACCTGCTACGCCCTAAATTCGCTCAGGTGTATACTAATAATAAGAATTATCGCGATATAATTAGATTGTACGTTACACGTAATCCTTATAGGAGCACTTAAAGTGATCATAACAACACAGTTCGTGGTATTATTAGTTCTGCTTTCATATCATCCTCTATTGAGTGACAGATAACATCAGTCTGTGTCGTAAAGCTGCTATAGAATCAAACGAAAGCGTCATCGGTTAGCTGTTTGTTGAACAGTATCAATCGTCTAACCTTTTTTTTCATTGGCATATCTGTACGATTTTCTCAACCTTTGTCGAGGTATAATCTGCGCATGTAATGCTCGTTTATATACTCATTTTTACTTCGTTATACATAGGTTCCTTCGCTTTGTCGTCTCTCGTTTGTGACTATGGTACATGTACGTTGGACCCGTACGTTCGAACGGGTAAAATAATACTTTTCTACAATTTCCTACAAACATCCTTCTGAAATGTTTTTTGTGGGGGGCAAGAGCAGGTTGCGGAAAGAATGAAGAAATCCACGCTAGGGTCTCTGTTTGAACCAAAGATGTTGCGTTCTTTGCCCGTTTGTTTATTTCTCTTTACGTACGGGTTGTTAGTTGCGTCAATGTTTCTGCGTGCTAAAGCAGACTCGATCTCTATCTCAATTTCTCCGTATCCCTCTTCTCCCTCTATTTCTATCTATCTCTCTATCTATCTATCTATCTATCTATCTCTCTCTCGCTCCGTTCTTTCTGCTAACTTGGTCAGACATTATGCTATATTTATGCAGATCAGTACTGCGCATTAAACGCGAACTAACGAAGAGGCTGCGGATAGGAAAGAGCTTGCTTGTTTTGTAAACTTATTTTCTTCCTTACGGAGCGCCGCGTCTCCCTCTTGTTTCACCTCGGCTCCATGCACTCTGTCTTTCTTGATGATAACGGTGAGCTACTTTGCCTCAGGGAGAAGGAGAAGGGGACGGGAGGTGTTATAGCAGGCAGGGTTTGGGGGTAGGCTGGGAAACGGAGCAGGGTGTATTTGGTTTAACAGGAACAGCCACAGTACGCCTCTGTCAACGGTGTTCCTGGTTGGATGTTCGATGCTCTGTTCGCTTCATAACTATTTATTCGACTCCGTCACTTTGGTTATTACTTGCCACCGTCAGGACCGTTCCTCTTATGCTCTTCCCATATGTTCGACGTCGAGCAGCAAGCAGGACGATGACTATATGATGGCCCTAAGAGGCGAGACATTAAACGAATGACTGCTAGCAAACAAAAAAAATAATGAAATTGAAAATAATAGTTACACACAAAAATAGGATTTGTGTTTCTATTCAGGAGCCTCTTATTTTAATTTTTACTTTAGACACGCTCTTAGAAATAGATTAAATTGTACGAATGCTTAAAAGACGTTGCTGAGAACGTCGCCATTGATGTCTTGATCTTTCAGCCTAACCCTGAAAATCTACTGTTAGCTAAGTAGAACCGAAGATGAGAAACATATAGAAAAAAAAAAATTGTAATTTCAATAAAACTACAAAAGATATTCTAACCGTTTTTATATTTCCTCTATGATTCTTTGCCTATTTATTTCTCGGTCCTGACCTTGTTTATTTTATGATATTGACAATCGTCTTACTTATGACTGACTAATCAGGTCTGTTATGATAGCGGTGCTGTTCACACCTGAACCGCGTTGGAAGCACTTCATCGCAGGACCCACCTTTCGCGAAGCCCACCCTTCATATTATCTTAACCCGTGGCCCTTCCACATTTATTCGAGCTACCTGCCTTATATTCGATAGCTGATTTTCTCTACATTTATCATCTACTTGGATTAGTAGCTTATAACCTACATGTTTTATGCCCGGTACTGCCGCTGGGCATTGCCTCCGACTGTTATAGCCCGTAACACTTTAAGCCTACGCAATTTCTAGGGATTTAACGTGATTTTTGTACAACTCTCAACAGGCAGCCGTGTTTGGGTGCGTTTACTATCAAATAGATATCTCATAATACATGTAGAAATTGTCCTGCTCTTATTTGTCTTCTAGCTTTTAAAGTAGGGCTTCTTCTTCGAAGCCAATATTTCGCAGTGCCAGTTAATTGGTTTTGTTGTGAACAACTGCTATATCCGCTGCCTGTCCCCACGACGCACAACATCTAAACAACGGATTACTGCTTTCAACATTTTGAGGTAGGTCGTTTCCTTCCAGTACTACAATTTGATTACGTTAACACATGTCACAACAATGAAAATAGTAACTACAAGGGTAAGCCGTACCTATAGGCTACATGTTCGTGCTACATAATTGTTTAATTTAGCTTGACACGGATGTGACGCACTTTTCCCAATACCATAACAATGACTGCACTTACGTGCGCCGTTCAAGCATTTGACATGATTAATATTGGCCCAGTATTGAAGCTCTGCTAATTAATGAGCTTGTTCTGGAAAATGTTATCTCTACCGGATTTTTTTTTTTTTTATCTAACTAGGCGCATCGATTTGCATATTAACGAGACTGATAACGATAACGAAGATTTGATCGGAAAACCAAAAACGATTGCTTAAGGTAATCTACTATGAAAATTAAATTAGTAGATTATTCTGTCTCATAACTTGTTCACACCTAGGAAAAGTGTGAACGGATCGGTGTTGGTAATTACTCCACAAGACGTTAACTTTACAACGATTCTCACATGTGGCTTTCAGTATTTTCTGTTTTACTGAATGAAGTTACATTCTGAAGCCTGCGCTGGATTCGTTTTGATTTGCACAGGTGCCGTTGCAGGTAATCCCGGAAACTGCTCACTAAAGTAATAATAATAGTAGTAAACATGCAGTTAATCGAAACTGTTGTCCCTCGCTGGCGTTCCATATGGTGCAGAAAACTTTATACATCGATTGAATACGATACGGGTTAGAGGGAGAAAACGTGTTGCCAATAAAGGTTTCAAGGGGTGGGGCAACCCACGATGAGGTATCCTGCCATTTAGCAAGCGACCGTTAAATGCAGAACTAGTCTGGCCTAAGACAGAAACATCATCTGCATCCTTATCATGATCAGCGTTGTCGTTGTTAGCATCGTCCTGGATCATTATAAGTTATCCTTAATCGTAGAAAGATACACCACTGCACTATTTATAGCTTAAAACTACGCTTTTTACGTCAACCCACAGACAACACATCGTTTTCATTGCGCCGTAAATGAAATACACTATTTCATCAATCATCCGTTTGTTGGTGCTCTTCTGTACTGCCTATCGGAGGCGATAATCGAAAAGGTATATTACCTCGCTATAGATTACCGAAACACATGCCTTCAAAACACTCAAGTCTTGTACTATCACCCCTGGCAATTTAACGTCCGGAAACAATTTCCTTAGCACAAATTCAGGAAACGATTGATGATTTTTTTTTATATATTGTGGCACCATTCTGAAGGTAGACCAAACAGCTATCGACCTTATCTTTTTTCCTACTTATTGCACTAGTGCGACACTAGATGCCTTTAACAGAGAAAAACCAATTGTGTAAGGGTCGCTCTTAGGTGATTTGCAGGTATAGTATCAGTTTGTGTTCTAAAAAATTTATTCGTCCCTAGACATACTTTATTAGAATTACTTTATTCATGATTTGCTTATCCGCTTTTTAGTCGTCATTAATTTGTAGCACTGGCGATAGGGATGAGCGCAATTCTTAGGCGGTATGATCTAGCATTGCATCCAACTGATCGGTGAGGCTGGCCAGCATATGCTCAATGTCATCGATAACGGCTACTTTGTGCGGCGTGTCGCCACCTGTTTCACAGGCCTGCATACCACCGTTGTTACTGCTGCTGCCGGAGAGACCATTAGTTGTGACGACCGTCCCTACGGAATTGGGAGTTCCCCGTATCAGGGCTAATGGTGGCAAAGGCGGATGAGGTGCTGGCGGCGGTGGGGGAGTAAGTTCGGGAAGAGCAAGCTCTCGACTTCGAGCCGACTGGCTTCGACGAAGCAGGGGCGAATCAGCGAAACTCTTCTTACTGCTGCTGGGGATCAACGCGGCCCCGCCGCCCATCTCGGGCGCAGGGGCCGGTTTCGCTCGGCGCGGAAGAGTGCTGCACATCTCAAATGTGACGGCGGATGAGGTACTGGACAATGGGCTCGGTTGGTGGGGTGGACTCGCTGCATTCGAAATGTTGCTGGTCGACACGGTGGTGGCGCCAACTGATACTGCGCTAGTGAGTAGAGGATTTCCGGAGGGGGTAGAAGCTTTTGCCTGTAGGGGTGATTCGTAGTCGGGGGTTGGCGGATGGGGTGGTTTCTGTTTGATTGTACCAACGTTCTCGTTGGCGAACGGAATCCCACAGTCGCTCGTCAAGCTCGAGTTTGAGCCCTGCCTTTTCACTTGACTTATAATACTGTTCGCCGGGGAATGGAGTGTAGCTGAGGGGTAGCTTTGCGCTCCGTTAACTTTATCGTTGCTGTGGACCTTGCTGATCGCGCTGTCGCCGCTGTTAGTATGACTGCTATTGCTATTAGACGAACTACTGCTGTCACCTGAAGACAAGCGACGTTGGTCCAGATCGCGGCCTGTTGGCGTCACGGGATAGTCTCGCTGCGGTGGCGAGGGAGGCTCTTGTCGGTCAGTAATTAGTCCAGCAGTCATCTGCTGTGCATTAGCCATCGCTACCATGTTTGCCTATAATGAATGATAAAAGCAACAGGTTAACAACAAATTTTGACCCTACGTATGTTGTAAAGATTTCATATAATTAGGTCTTAATGGTATCGTCTAATAAAGACCAGCTGACGTACGAGGGCAGCAGTGGTAACTGGCAAAATATTGTGTAATATCATTGTTAATATGAAAAATAAAGTCAATTTGAACAACGTTGCATGGAAGAATCAAGGAAGGAGTCGTGATATTGCTATTACCGAAATATAATTGACGCAACTTAACGGGCTATACAGATCATGAGAACAGGAAAATTCTAGCCATTGCAGGATATAGTCAGATGTTTTTTTCCTGAAAATTCCTTCGATACAGTTGCCTTTCAAGTAATTGGCACATTAAACCGTATATTGTGTAATTCTGTACCATTGCTCGTACCAAGAGACTGTCCTTGAGTCATTATAATTTGATACGTGGCTCAAATACGTAATCGGGTTTTGTGCACGGTCAAGCGTAATAGCTCAGTAACCCTTAGCGTCACATATATATACATACGCAGATATATCGTGTACTAGCTTATATCAGGCAGCTGCCGCTACGTCGAACAACAACTTTGCTAGCAAGCGAAACGGCAACTTAGCAGATTAGATTATAGCAGTTCGGATGGCCCCCTTGTTAAAGCCCCTACGCTTGTTTGTAAACACTCCTGACTGTCCAAAGTCCCTGCATGATATGCCTTTTTCTGTCTTCGAAGGGCATTTCGCTTTAGTTGGAGTTTCCGAACGGGTACATTTTCTTGCATTACCATCGACCCGTATAATCTCTAAGAAGAGATTATATCTAGAGAAGGGATACTCCTTCCCGCAAATCCCACTTCGCCATCATCACCAACGACGAGAGAGCTTTCCTATTTGGATGGATGGCCGGTTAGTCGATGCGTTATGGAATATAACGCCATGCAAAAGATATGATACAGGAAGAATTGCTCGCCAACAATAGCAAGAAATGAAGGGGCATTAACAGTACCCGAACATATCAGGAGATTACTAGGAGTTTTCTGCGGATCTAATGGGGGCCCGCAAGGCGTAAACTACCAAAGCTTGAAGGTGACCACGCCACTGTAGGATAATGGTGACGAGGGTAACACCAAGACGCGAATGGATGAAGACTACGCTAACTAGACCGGTACTGCTGCAATGATACACAATCAGATAGAACATTTTACTTCTGGATTGCTTATCCGGCTAAGCAATTATATTAAGGTACTATACGTACAATCGATCAGGATAACTTTTAATATGCGTAATTATAAATCGCTTTGGCGTCAATTCACCAAATATTGGCGTTGAGCAGAGATTGGAAGGACGACAAAGAAAATGTAGAGCAAAGGTGAATACTATTCTTAGAAACGAGTTAACCACATATGTGATCAGGCTTCCCCATTTCGCTTAACGTCCTTTGTGGTGGCCTCGTGAAAGAAGAAACAAGTCTTTATATTTGCTGAAATTAGTGTAATGCTGACATAGGCGAACAGGAAGTCTTATTTCTAGGTCGATTGCTGTAACATATACATAGTAGCTAGATGGGACAAATCGTCCTTTTTCTCCACGACTGTAAACTCATCAATTACTTTATAGGACTTTCTAACAACACCACGACGTAACTACACGTAATAATCCCCGAGAAGCTGGTTGAAGCGGCTATCTATATTCATATACATGTTACCCCATCGGAATCGAGTCAATTCGAGTCGTGTTGATTTTCCACCGATACATTTCCTTCAGCTTTGTTGGCGTTTCTTGTTACTTCAGTTAATGTGTAAATTTCATTCACAGGCACAGTTCATCACATCGAGGTATTTGTTACTGAAGCGCGACCTAAGTCAGCAGTTTGTGCTTTCTCGAATATCCATTAGAGTCACAGCTTTCTCTGCCTCTGGTCCAGTGTTGATGCTAAAACTATTTCGACCTTCCATACCTTATTCATCTCTTCGACGCTTCCCCGATGTGACGGTTTCCCGGTAGAATTAGCAGCACTTCCTGGCGGAGACTGTTGCTGTTCCAAGTCCTGTTGAACTGAATTCTGTTGTTGAACTGAAGTCTGTGACTGGGCGGCAATTTGGTTGATTTTAGAGATGCTCCTCAGCGTTGCATTCATTGGCGGCGGCACCGCCGGAAGAGCTTCGTCTTTGTCCTCCCGATCGCCGCCGAGGGTCGCTAAGGTAAAACGGGACGTAAGCGACTGGACGCATGTGGCAAACGCTGTGTCGGCTAATGCGTCACTGCCGGGTGTGGCGACGCCAACGACGCTGACCACTCCAGCAGACAGGGGCGGCTTTGCGGGTGGAAGCGGTGCCAAAATACGCTTTGACATGGCGCCAGGGGTCGTGACGTTAGTCGATTGACCGTTGGTGCTCCCCTTCAAATTGCTCGTGTCCTTCGTTGACAATGCGTCCGCGTCTTCATCACTGAGCGCGTCTCGCAGCGAAGTCGTTGATGTTCCAGTTACTTTAGCCACAGGTCGGGGTTTGACCAAGCCACGGGGACGGTGCAGCGTCGCAGTACCCTCCATAGGTTCATAAGAAGTGCCGATTTGGTGATCGAACTGCTTCGCTCGCCAATTGTTGCCACCGTTTAAATCTTGCCTGAAAACGATGGCAATCAGATATTAGCGGGCATCACATTCGAACAGTACTATCGCATTAAAGATCGAATAAAAAAGGCAAACGTTTCTCAGCAATTTTTCTGTTGTGTGGTTGCAATAAAAGGGAAAATAAAGCTTATTCGTTCTAAACTGTGCATAGCCATGTTTTCACATGAGGTTCGTTTGCAAATCACTAAAACCTTCGGGGTTTAGGGTGCCTTCAAGAAACAGCCGAGGTGCCCTTGCAAGTCAAGATTCAGGATACCACCGCTATTTTTTTAAATTTTCAAACTGAAAACTGCTTAAATTCCGCTAATAAGTTCGAAAAAGTTTCGAGCTTTTAGAAACTTACTGTTGATAGGTATACATGTCATTCTGCAGGGACTCAAGCGACCGGCCGGTTGCTCGCTGGTTTTTCTGATTGTTGAGTTCGAGGGCCATATAAAGCTGTTGGTCTTCATTGTCCATACGCTGAAGGTCGCTCCCTGAGCCTACAGTCCGCAAGGCTCCGCCGCGATTATTCAAGAAGCTCACCATACGGCCGGGTTGATTTAGGGCCTCATACTGGTTCGGAGGAACCGCTATAAAAATGGGACGAAAACGAAGAGAAGTGAGTGTGAGACGTTCATATGATGACATTTTACTATAGTCAGTCCTGCTTAACAAAGAAAAATCTATAAAGGCTGCATTGCTTTATTCTATATTTATCGTTACCGTCTGTAATTGAGTTGCTTATGGCACAGTTTCATTGATACCTTCGATCGTTCAAAAAATATTGACTAACAATTCTAGTTATTAAGTATCTGTTTCTCGAGGGTGCTACGTTGCTAATAATGGTATTGAACTAAGCTATGGAGGTGATTTTTGACGTCATGGAGTCACTAAGTTGCCAGGCAAGAAGAAGTAGGGGCAATGTGGCCTGAATAGCTAATAGGCATCTTATTGAGTGCGTTGTCATGGTAGTCATGAACGTGCAGTCACCGTTGATTCAAATTATAGTGCTGGCAAATAGTTATGATAGCATGTGATTGCCATGCCGTCTCATAGGTCTATCGGAAAAAAATAAGACATGTACAGCATTTTTGTTGTGATCTAAGTTCGAAACCCGGGTATAGACAGACTTCATTTCATGCTGGAAGCCAGCCAGCCAGCCGTCTGTCTTATCGAATGCATAACGGTGATCGAAGCATAGACGTATCTCCAGCAAAATTCACTTCGGCTAGACCTTCTGGCGGGAGCGTATTTTTGATGTTTCACCGAAGAAATATTTTTTAACACCTGTTCTTGCGTAAGAGTAAGCAAAGTCGTCAAAAAAAAATAAGTAAATTAATTAAAAAGATAAGGACTGTTACTTATTTAAAAAAAACTAATGGCATTAAAAGTTTAGAGTGTCATTAAAATGAAGTGTAATTTATTTAAAAAAAGCTAAAGCACCCTTCGAATGCATTTCCCCTATGCACAACAACTTAACCTGTCTTATATTATACTTACGGACAGTAATAGGTCTTGCATGGGGATTGCCCATGTCAAGGCTCGGGTGACGTGTCACAATGATCGGCGTTTGATTGTTATTGTTGTTGTTCCCAAGCGACTGACCCACACCACCACTTTGACCAGCTCCCGGAAGCGATCCGTACAGACCTTTCTGGCCTTTCACCTTCTTAATCGCCAGCATCAGCTTCTTTTGATGTCCTGAAATAATTGACATCGCGAAATATAATGTGTTCAATTAAACTTCACATCAACCCAGCAATGAATGTGCTATCAAACTTGTTCTGGAATACATCAAATTCTATCTATATTATAGTAGCTTCCTTCGCTTTCTCTCCACGCCCGATGATCTAAAGTGACCCTGTTATATCTCATTTTTTTCCTTTGCTACACGTACCCAGACGATGCAGAGCAGGCAAGAAAGATCCACCCTTCGACCTGTTCAAATCCGTCCTTTCTCGAACCAGCTTTCTATTCCCATATGCTATTTTGCACCTGCTTCATCGCTTTCCGTTGGACGACTCTCTATCATTATGATTCGAGTACAGTCCTACCCGATCTAATATAACGGCCGTAACCGTCGAGGAAACGGACCCATATGAGTTCTGCGGGTTTGTGCCGTCTCGTTAACAACGAACGGCCAATACTTGATTGTTCCGAATCTCTCAATCATAGCGTCCTTCACTCCGTAGAGTCCTTGTCCATCTGTGAAAGTTGTGCAGTGGTGCCTTTGCGCTGGCCTAGACGGCCGACCTGCGCCAATGAGCGGCCCCTCAATTCTTCTATCTGTCAGCAAAGTATAACCTACTATTGTATGTTACTACTACGACCATACCAAGTTGGCGAAGGCTCTGTGAAGGGCCTTCAAGGGCCTGCGTGGGCCTCCCCATTTCCAGATTTAGGTCGAGAGAAAGACGAGTAGCAAAACAATAGCATACTCACTTCAGCCTCTAGTCTCCCTTTGCCTATATCCCTATGTAGAAGCAGCTCTTTTGCTTAATAAATGGCTTCCAAGCGATGTGTATCTGTGTTAGTCACTATTGTCTTTCGGCACACGATTATACAGGATGGAGGAACATACAATTGTGCTAAATGGATCTGCAATGATTGAAAGCGGGAGTACCATACATTACACACAGTGGAATGGGAAAAGTCCCGAGCTGTATTATTACGGTGACAAACGGTTATTTGTTGTTATCAACAAGATGAAAAAGGCCATGAACGATGTGAATGGATTAGGGGGTAAGGGCCTGTACTTTTTTTTATAGTACTGTTCTTGCCCAGTGAATATCTGTCGACAGCGTTAGATTTATTTCTCTGCGTATATAAATGGTTTCTATGGCATGGGCTCTAATATTGATTAGACAATTCAATTACTTGGTGGGTGACGAACGGCATATGTTTTTTTGACTGCGCAACTCGTTGACTTGAATGATACAAATGTTAGCGTCCGAATCGCTGGCTTTTACCAAGCGTAGTATACAGAAATAACACTTCTCACCTTTTTCTCACTTTTTTTTTTTACATTTGATCCACTTACTAAGTTGATTCCCCTTACACTTTATTTAAATAGTAATACATTATTTACATTTATCTACAGTCGGTTTCTAGCTCTGGTTGCCTCTCGTACTCTTAAGTTTAATAGTAGACAAACCCATAATCATTGCACTAGCTCGGGGGAGTCTGCAGCATCTGCTACTTCCAATTCGAGATAGATAGTACTTAGTCTATGATCTACTAATAAGCAAGGATTTTTGGCAAGCTTGACCAGCGCATCAGGCTATGTTAACGCTACTTACCGAGTTTCAAAATGCCGATCTCTTCAAGATCCTCCCACGCGAGCTCTGCAACAAGCTTGTCAATACTCGTGTATCCTTGGGCCGCCAATGCTGGCGCGTACTCGTCGAGTCGAAGAAGTTTGAGCCATAATAACAGATTATCTGGTTTGTAATCTGAAAAAAATTTTCGCGGAAAATTAGATTTCATTTATTGGTTTTGCAATATTGTAATCTCATTAGCTAGTAAAGAGTTTTCTACTCGCAGTTCTTAGTATTTAATTTCTCCTACGAAAAATCCAAGCAACGGCGATACACAGGGCAAGCTGGAGCTATGCAAGACAAAGGCTATACGTATATATGGCGTAATCTCCGCCCCATGTAAACCCATCTCGTAGTACTACGTGACAATGAAGTCTCAAACTGGTATTTCCTTCAGAATGAATGAGTTTTTACGACTCTAAATTAAAGGTTTTTGACAAATATACTGATATGATTCCTTCTTTCTTGTGCCACCAACAACAGCGTTAAGCAAAGCCCTGCTCTTATCTATACAGAGCAGTGAAACATGTCGACATAGGAAATATGTAACTTATCCAAATTCGAAATTATTATTGTTACAAGCGAGTGTCGAAATCTTTTTAAAGAAGCACTGTTTAAATGCTGCCATTTCAATAGCTCCTAAGCTACTCGGTTGGCGTAATAATAAATGTAATTTATGATAGTCACCGCACACGTCGCGATCTGTGAACGGTGTACATTTACGATTTTCTTTGATACTTTATAGAACGATATTATTAATTAGGGGAAATAGCATAACTGATAATATGTGCGTCTTATAGTTGTTACTGTTAATTTATGTTAGATTAAGTTGGTGGCTACCTAACTTCCTTTTGTTATGTCGTGCCTTAACGGGGGTTCAGCCTATAAGCCTTTACGAGCTTCACACCGGAGTAAATTGAATGTATATCAGTTAGCACAGGTGATCAATCCAAGATTACCAGTTCCTGGGTAGCTTCGGCGCGCATTGTCACTCGATTGCCAACATGCCCAGTTTTCTAGACATATTTAGTCTCTTCTAATTTAACCCAGGACAACATTATACTTATTTCAGTACTTTAACACTGTTTGCTATCAATCACAGAGCTACACCATAACCCTTCACTGACATTGGTTTTCTAAAGGATCCTAACATCGAGGCCCTTGCATTGACGAGAAACATTGTCATCTTGATTTTCATAGAAACATCTAACTACCCCCTTGTCATTGGTATAGGTTGCTTGTAATTATTCCTCCGTCCCCACAACATCGTTGCAACTACTGTTAAAGATATGCCGCTTATCCTTGCTACCTTCGGTTTACTTAGGAAGCAGGCGAAGGTAAAACTAGTGAGCGTCCTCGAAGTGTGAAGTCGAGCAGAAATGTTCTTCAATGTTTTCTTTTTCTCTTTGTCTCGTTACCTTTACCGGCTTGGAGTGTAGAAGCATCGCTGTCTATCATTCATGACGATAGGTCCAATTTAGTCTGTGAGGCTGTAATAGCACTGATAGACGTTGTCAGCAAAAGCCGATTAGGCAAACAATAAAGGAGCGTTTGGTAGTAGCAGAAACTTAATACTGTCGCTCGATACATGCTGATGTATGTTACCCTCGTAAGGTGCTTATAAAATGATAGGTAAAAATAGGCCTCAATACAAGTGAGGCATGGCGAAGAGAACAATGGCGATTGATTCGAGGCGAGAGAACTGCTAACTGAGTGATGATTCGAAACTAAATCAATTAAGGCGTTGGACCAACGTGGAGTAGCGTCTCCTGTGATCGAGGTGATCATTTCTTGAATGTGTGCCTTCGCAGCTTGGTCTGAGAGAAAAGAAAACAATAAGTATAATTATTACAAATATTCATGTGCAGTAGTTATTAATTAGTACTATAGTATATTCATTACTCCGTCCGTTTGCTCCCTTAATGAGCTTGGATCATTTCTTCTCTTATCTAGAATCAATTAGATTCACAGCCCACCTTCACATAGTTCTTTTATGCTTCTAAACTTTTCGACACCTCCTCGTGAAACTTTTCATACGCATACGTTGTATTGTCTGGGCGTCGCAATTACGCACCCAGCTCTACCGGGCATATTTTACCTTATCACAGATAGGTTGTAGCCTGTTTGCTAATCCCGTATACGCGCAAAGACGGTAAGGATTAAATTACGCCTTTCTGACTTAAGCGGCTCATCGCTTCTCTCCAAGTTAGCTTCTTTATTTGTTTTCTCTCTGTCTATTTTACTATCAGCTAGGAGTCAAGACGGATTTTCGACGCAGAAGGGTGTTCCCGACGGAACGCTCTGAACCTTGCTGGGAAACACTTGCTCATCGAAGTCAGCCATGATCTACTACGTGGCTTGGCCCACTGAATTTTTGTTCGCTGGGTTGACTCGCGGAAAAAGTGCCTAATCCAACAATGGGGCAAAGCCTGCCAGACGGATCTAACAGGAAGACTGTTAGATGCTATTGAACCTAAATAAACGGCGACACCTTCGCTACGTTAAACATTTCCTAGGGGTCCCTTGGGACGCTTTAGAGGGGTTTGCGCCACATCGCCCCACGATATCGTCCGCCACGGGGCGTGGTAAATCGAACCCCAACAAGAGAGAACTGCATGGTAAGGCGGCCAACAGGCAAAGGGTAGTGGTTCTGCGCGAGTGCGTTTCCGCCCCACGACACCATCGACAGCAAAGCACGCTACAACATCTCGTTCGTCATCTGTCGTCCACGGCCAGCCCATCGAAGAAAAATCTACCAACGTGGCTTGTGTCGGTAATAATGGATTGGCGTCGCATCAGCTTCACTGCGCGTTGGAAAAGCCTACGGCATGAGGCAGTGAAACAAGTAGGGTGCCATAGGGAGCCGGTGCTTTCATATCAACAAATAGTATCGCAGCGTAGCTGGCGTTGGTCTAAAGACTCTTTCGGGTCGGACTTATTAGAGCTAAAAAAAGATCAATTTAAAGGCTGTTCAAAATCAACTGAATGTCATACAAATCAACAGTACTAAAAAACTCGATAGCTACGCCATTGTTCATATCGCCTATTATAATTCCAATAGGAAAAAAGCTAAGAACATGGAAATATTTGTTCTAAAAATGCTTAGATCATAATAACAAAGACAGGAATAAATCGAAAATCATTGAACGTACTCAAAACGCAACGTTATTAACCGTTTACATTTTAATGGCTCTTAATGTTTAAGTGACTCGAGGTCTTTACTTAACTATTCATCCCTACTACCCTCAACGAGTTCCTTAGAAATCACTCAAAGCGCATCACGATGCAACAATGACAATCGCAGCGTATGAGTATTGCTAGTCCCTTCAGGTAATATATCTTCGCTCAGTTAGTCGCCTTGCTTTGAAAAAGCTGCCGAAACCGAATAATTTCTTTGACGTAGGGCAGACATGAGGGGTGATGCTAACGACATAAGATGGCGTAGAATCCGCTGCAGCCGGTATCGCTCATGCTAGCGTCGACCCGAAGTCGGTCCTTTGCACAACACCAATGCTCAGATCCATGATCGACTAAGAACGTTATGTCAGCAAATAGCTCAGCAGTGACTTAATGGCACAATCAATTATTTTACAAACCGTCACTACCTCCCTTCTTAGCTTCTGTGTAGTTCAATAAATGCGCATAAATCATGTCTGGGGAAATATATAGCTATCGAGTATGTGGTTATATCAATACGTAGGGACGCCGTTGTTTAAAAACTAATAACCCCACAGAACAGTGCTATGGTGGGCTACGCAAAGATTTCGAAGGACTAGGCTCGGCAGCCGTTCGTCGTTTGATACAATGTCCTTTCCTGTACGGCGAAGATGATGTAAACATAAGTGGCTAAAGGGAATTCACTAACAGTCTCCGTGGAGGAATCAGGCGTTCTGCACCACAGAAGTATTGACGATCGAAAAATCTATAATGAAAACATATTCAAAGCTTTGCCTTCGAAAAAAGGCTGAATAAAATTAAAGCATACCGAAGATCTACACTTGCGTCGAGAAACTACTTAGGGTTATACCGTTTATGTCTCGTCGAGTGATAATCCATCCGTGTTAATTTATTAAACCGACAATGTAGAATGACAAAGTTGATTTTAAATGAATCTATGCCCTGTTTAAGTTTGGCTGAAAATAAAAACGAGGGGAAATGTCTTAGCAAACTTTGTTCTGCTTACCGGGAATTCCGTCTGAAATGTTTAGCTTCGAAATTTCTTGCTTGAGCTTGCGCCGGTGCTGCGGCCGAGTGATGCCAATGGCCGTAAGATCTTCAGGTGTCATCCTTGAGATAGTCGGCATGTCATACCCTGAGTTAACAAATAGCGGAAGATATTCCTCAAAGTGGAGATTTTTTAACCACAGAGACAACACCTCCTGGTCCTGTAATCGAAGCATAAAAATGAATTATTAATAAAAAAAAAAGTAAATAAATAATTAGGATCAACGTACGTAAATGTTGGCAAGCTGCAAAGAAGTCACTTGAGGCAGGCACTATCGTATTGTAGCCGATTAATCAACATGCATACGTATAGTGAGCTAACTTTTACGCAAGCCTATCCTATCCTATTCTAACCGTTGGTGATCTACGTCCATTATGGTAATCGGCACCGAGTTTAATAACCCAGTTACATCCGCATATTCCGTGGGAGAAATACCCTTCTTTCCTTCTAGGTTGAAGCTGACCTCGAAGTGGTAGTGGTCAAAATGGCTTCCATACAACAGCGATGTCAACATTACGAGGCCTTTTGTCAACAACAAAATTTCTATATATCCTAGATAAGGGCAATACGGCCCAAATACCGTGTATGCTTTCAGTAAGTAGCTGTGCACGCGTTCAAAAGCAGGTTCAGGCATATTTTATCCGGTGCTGGAAGAGGCCGGCTATCTCAAGCAATGCTTAATTAAGGCAGTAAACGAAAAGGGTAAAACTCTGAATCTGAGCGACCGTTGCCGTATGTTCCATTGCTGTTCGCGCTCTGTAAATCCTAGTTGGCCAGCACGTTTACAAGAATACAACGTCTCTTCTTTACAACGAAAACGGGTTGTGTTTTACCTAAGAACTAATGTCGTCTGCAACTAGCACAGGTTACAGGGCTCCTAAACATTGTCTCGTATCTTGTTGCACTGATAAATCGACATTGGCGTGCTTTCTTCCGCAACTGCTTCACACCGTCCAGCATTACTCGCACAAAACTTCTCGATCAGAGACATAGCTCCAACAAGCTATCTTGTACGGCCGACATCAAAGACCCGAGGCAGTTGGGAGCAGGCGGGAATGGAACTTGTAGCCGTACAAATGGCATTGCTCATCGTGGAATGCAAAAGCAGGTCACTTTTCTTCAAGCTGCCGCGATGTCAGATGGATATTAGACGTACTGGCTTTGATTGCAGCTCGGTTCCGTCATCTACAGTCAGTGATCGGTCTGCCCGTAAAGCAACGCCCATAACCCTGGATAACTGAAATAAAGGAAATACAAATGTGGGATATACGCCTAGAGAAAGGAAAGCAGACACCAGGAACGATTGGCAGCAGTAACAGCGGAAACAGAAGGGACGAGCACTATATCGGACGGAGAGAAAGTAACGCAAAGGGAGTTGCGATTTCAGGACACGATGACTTTTCAGTAGAAGTGGACAAGAGGTCCGCTAAAGCTATGCCCACAATGTCTAAACGGTCAGCAGTGGCTGGAGTAAAGTGATTCAAGAAATTAGACGGCTAGCCGATAAAGCGTTCTTGATTACTATCATTATCGTCGATTGACATCAGTTATAAAGTAAAATTGGCTCTTAATTTCTAGAAGAGATGGCCAAAGGGCATTCACATAACTCAGCGGTTGGTAGTCTTTCTGTGTCACTACCGTAAAGAATGCCTCTGGTAAATAGAGCCACAACGATGCGGAAACTTTGAAGGGTGCAGAGCGATCTACACAAATTGAATTCTGTTCTTGGTTCTTTCCTCATACCCCATATACATCAGACACAACTTACATGGATCTGGTGTGGTTACGACGGCATCGATCGTACCACCTCTATTCGATTACCGGACGCCATTTTGATGAACGATGATTGATCTCGTTTGTTTTTCACTACTTGTACTTTTCGTTATGTTTAAACAACTTATGCAAGCAGTTGTACAAACAGCAAGCAGTTGTAAGAAACAGGCTGGAAGCTGACCGCGAGGAAATTCCTGTTAGTTATTTAATCCCTGGTTATGAGTCGCGTGCTCATCCATAATGGGGTGTTGTTAACGGGAATTTCGAATGTATAGTGCGGTGCTAAGACTTGGCAGTTTGATCTTATGAAGCAACACTATGTTTTCGATCAGCTAAAAAAGGAGATTTAATCTATCATGTAAGTAAAAATAGAGCAGGGGTTGCGAATCATTATGCTGATGAAGCTGGTCATGACCATTTAGCACAAAAGGCACATGTGAAGGTTATTCTGTAATGCCATGTTATTTATTCATTTTTTGATGTACGCGTATATAATTTTGTTCATAAGAATTAACTTGTTCAAAGAGAACTTTTGCAGTCAGAAATATCATTATCGTCAAATAACTAAAAACAGTGTGTCGATAGACGCGACAACAGCTACCTTTGATCAAGTTATCAAAGCATGGCTAGTAGTACGTAGATAAGCTGCGACGTCTTTGGGCAGCAGACATGAAAAGCTTGTATCGTAATCTACCTCAAAGGTTGTTTTTGTGCTTATGCTTGAAGTGATCCATCAGGCAGAATAGCTAGTGAGGCGTACATGTAAGGCGTAAATGTACCACCCAAGCTTCCGACAATCGTCACAATATCGAAATATAGAATAGAGAAATATTGTTTTGTACTGTTGATTAATCCTACTTGGCAATTCTATAGTGTACAATATTGAGGCTGTCAAATATCGAGTCTATTTTGCCATGCTAGAAACGCATTTAGACTCTTACGTGCTTCCCCGTAAAATAAGCAATAAGATCTAAACTAAAGCTATCGAAGTGACTTGTAGCAGCTAGAGAACTGGTCATCTTAGTACTTTTTGAGTATAGTACGTAAGATACCAATGTCTAAAAAAGTCTGCTTGGCTAGTTGACCAGTGGCTTTTCGATACTATCGCGCAAACCCATGCGGTATAATGTGCACGCAGCAACGTGCTTTGCTCTCCCAAGACGCACTTCCTGGCCAAACAATCTAGATGGCAACCCTCGATGTTTAGGGAATTGAGTGGCCATTCCTATCAAATACCCGGGCTTAAAGTTCAAGCCTACGTTTTATCCTGCTTTACTATCTCGTGGTGCTTAACCACTGCAGTATCATCTTTAAGTCCATCCACTTGGCCACCATTTGGGAGCAGCAGGTACGTGCGTGGCAACGTTGTCAATTTGAGTAGTTGGTAGCATACAGTGCAATGGGTTGTAAGGAATGCCCGACAGGCCGTATATCGGCAGGAGGCACCCCGTGTATGTTGCTTGTAATTTGACTCGGTTCTGGCTCCCGGCCAAACGGCGTGGACTAGGTATGTCCAGGACACTCCTATGGCCTTGGGCTACCTCGCCGTGAGCTTGACCAGGAGGGACCAACATAGGAAGAATACAATGAGAAAAAGAACCAACTGGATTGCAGCCAGGAGAGAATCTAGAGTCGGGCTTACCTGCAATACAACAATGGTATTTTTGGACTTTTCGATCCCGTAAAATGGAGGGCTGCTACCTAGACTCCGTACGATAGTGAACAAAGAACCAGAGTGCATATGAGCGTTAAACTTCCGAATAGAGTTCCGAAGTCGGTGCTGAGGTCGACCTAAAAAAGGTACAACACACGGGGGCAATTCTGAGATAGAAAAAACGTTACTTTCTGCAATAGATTGTAAAATCGATTGCTTCCTCTCAACGCTAAAACAGTCAGAGAAAAAAGCAAGAGAAATAGCGTAACGGTTTGTCCATACAACATGCATTCGTGCCCGAAGTGCCACGTTAAGCGAAAGCCCTCACACTGCTACTGTTACATATACTTGAGATTCGCTATGGATTTATTACAGTAAGTGGTACGCGAACCCTACAACCGAATCTTTTTTTTGAAGACACGTGAGTGTCAAGTCATTAAAGTAATCAATGCATACTCCGTTTTCTGTCAATTTTGACTTTGGTAGAATTTTTGCTTGCAGACCATCTTCCTGTATAAGATATCTCTCAATCAGGTCACGGATTTGACCATGTTCCAAAATTTCTTGTGCAGCCTGCACTTCTAACGTTGTTCTTTCAACATCCTTATGAAATGTAGCAAGAAAGACAAGAGAAGAAGCTGCTGGCAAGCTGCCCATGACCGATAGGTCGTCAATCCATCTTATCCAGCCATTCCCATCTTGCCGCCCCATTTTGACCCATACCCCCCAGAGAAGCTAACGGTAACTTGCAGCTGGCCTTCTCTTTTCGAATTTCCCGTTGATTCGCAACTAACCCGGCCTTCTTCTTACTACAAGTTGGCTACCAAGTAGGGCGCGTTCAGCTGCGTTCACTGGCGCATGCACTGGAGTATTCACTGGGTGCCTCTGCACTATTGGTCTCGGATGGCGTCTTCAATGCAGCACTCTTGAAGTTGAAGGCCTTCACTACCGCCTACTGAGGCACGGCTGAGACAGGCATCAGTTCAACAACAAGTAATGTTACTTTTAGCGATGTTACGACCTTGTGAAGGTGAGGGGTAAACCCTTAGTGGTACGATGAGCGCGGCCTTGTTTAGTAGCTTGTACTACATTCGACTGCTGGCCATAAGGTAGCCTTAAGGCCATGTCCGTAGGGCTGGTTGCGGCAGTTTCCATTTTATGAAAACGTGGATTGGTCGGGAACATTGCAGTAGTGGTAGGATCATCGTCTATAAAAACGACTGAAGATCGTGCGCTCCTTTGTATACTATTAAGTACATGTACGAGCACGTGGATCGACGCGTAATACAATAGCGTTGCAGTCACCGTCCTGGAATTTAATTTTTTTCGCGGAGGAGAGGGGGGGGGGGTCTATATATGATTTCACGCGGTCTAACTTGTTTGAGTAGGTACTTAGTAAGCTCAGTAGGGTAAATATGATTTTACGAGTCGTTGTTTTACAGCGTAATAAGTATCGATACCTAAAGGTCGCCTGAGTGTTACGCTACGTTAGACGAACACGTTGTTTTTCAAAACGGCGTTTCTCGTTCGAAAAATGTTTTGCCTTATTTTTTGTTATCCGATAGAGGAAACGGCTCTAACTAGAATCTATTCGAAGATATTAATCGACAGTGACATCGGCAACTACGAGATACAAAAGATCATAAAAGAAGCCTGAAGTTAGAACTTAACACACTCGATCAGAAATTGCTGGGCAACCGCTTAGCAGAAATAACATGGCCGGTAACGAAGGTATCGATTCGAAAGGAGGCTACGCTGGAATCTCTTCTTCTTCCTGAACAAGTCTTCCTGAGTCTTCCTGAACGAATACTTAGCTTGAGAATGATCCTGACTAGATAAATGTATGCTGTGGCCATTTGCCAATATGACGTTTCGCAACGCTACAAAGCAGCTCGGCAGTTAATAAATGATCATCGAAATTTTAAGTGCAATGGATTATTTCGCATGAGATAAAGTTAGGTTTGTATACTGTACGGGAACATTTACTAGAAGTGTATATGCCATACAATGAACGAAACTACATTGATCCTTTTTTGGACCAGTCATTCCGAAGAGCGCAGACATATCGTGTTCGACTTATATCTACAACGTTACTGCTATACTCGGAGTAAATATGCACTGGGGCGTAGTTATGCCATAGGTTGAATTTGTTAGCAATCATATTTGTCTGTGACACTGCTTATTAACTCGAATGTCGTTTGTAAAATGCCTATGGAGTTTTGTTAGCAATCGATAAGCACTATTCTATTTTCACTTAATTTATCATCTTATAAAACACCGCTGTTCATCCTCTTCCAACGATACTTTATCCTCACTTCATGGCTGGCTTTCGTGGTCATCATGGGACGCTTCAGTCTTTTGAAGTTCTTTCTTCTTGTCGCTAGCGGACGCAGCGGTTCGCGAAACGAGGCGAATAGTTCATATTTACCGAACCCAACCACCGATCACCTTCACCTGAGTTCCGGGTGCAGAGGGTGAAGAATTCGAATGGTCGACAAGCAGTCGCAGACAGGTCGTAGCGGCCTGAACGAGAAGTGCTCATCAACGGACCAAACAACATTGGTTACGGCTACCAGAGACAGTCTGAACTGCCTGTACGGCTCAGAGTAGCAGCAAGAAAAAGAAGAATCGGACAACATGGTCGTCCACTGGGATCAGAAGTATCTGGGGAAACTTTCGAGGTGGAGAAGACGAACTAAGAACAAGGCTGAATTAAAAAAGAAAGTCCATAATTACTATACCAAAGTTTCTTGCCGAACCGATTGTTGAAGGCGCTAGGGCCCACTGCACAAAAGGCCATTCGTGTACTCTCTGCTAGCGAGGAGCATTGGCGGCTTACTTAGGAAAAACGATTAGGAGTAATGCGCATATGACAGGGAGTCTGGATAGGCGCCATGATAGCTTAATGGATAACGTGTTCTCCTGCTAATTTTGAGGACGCGTGGTTGGTCTATGTTCAAACAATCCGGACGCAGACCTACAGCTTGTCTCGTGGTGTAAAAAATCAGGCATTTAATAGAGTGATTCGGTGGTGCTGGACGTAAAACCCTAAACAGACCGTTTGTAGACAGCTTGGATAGTTTCAACCCTACAGAAGGGCTAAGGGCTTCACTCGCTTTCTATAGCTTCTCTCATCCGATCTCTTCAGGTATATAACCCATGGCTGCTTGACTGACTCAACCAGGATATTTTTGTAGGTTGATATCAAACAAGAGTTGTCCAGTCTGTTGTTGGCCCACTCAACAGGGGCAATTACCGGGTAGCCGTTGCCCCAAAGAATAGTGAAAGTGGACGAGGGAAAAAGAAAGCAAGACAATCTGTTTCTCCGAGAAGAAGACTTGTGGGAGAAATCCTTGGGTGGTTATGAAGAAGCGATTGGCAAAACGGTGCTTGTAGCCGCAATAAAGGGGCAAGGGCAGAGCGGGCGACGGACTCCGGAGAGCCGAAGTAGTTATGCCGTTGTTATACCCTATACGTTGGTACTGACTAATTAGGCGTTATGATCTCCGCATGTGAGTTGATGATCCGTGATGATCTGACGTTACGTTGAAGAGCGCCTGTTCTCTCTTGCAATTTTCAGGTCTTCGTCTTTAATTTCATACCTCTATTAGTTTCCATATTTTCTCAAGTATTTCAGCTCGCACACTTACTTAAAGACGACAGTAATAAGCAATAATTAACAATCTAAATAGCCTATAGATTGTGATGCTAAGTGATATAGTTGGTTTATTATATGGACAGCCACAAAATGCAGCTCATGTTGGATGCACCCTTGAATAACAAATACCTGTTAGAAATATTTGAAATATAATAAAAACATTACCGCATGATAACATTCAACGAGCCTCGATTTAGTGAAGTACATAAATTCGTTAAAAAATAGATCTGATAAGTAGTATAGTACCCTAATAACTGGGGATAAGACATACCGTACAGCAACAGCCCACACGTCAAAGTGAGTTTTCCATGTTAGATGGAACCAGTGGGAACGCAGTCGAGCGAGGAGTGCTTAGAAGTGGTGCTCATAGGAAAAGCAAACCTCCAGATATCGCGATGCTCACGGTCGTAGTTTTTGTCTCCTTTTTTCCCTGTATCAGTCCTCTCTCGTCGCGAGTTGCCTACGTTTTATAATGCTTCAACTCGTCCTTTAATCGTCTAGATATTCTGATCAACAATTCAGTTCAAAACTATAAGACCGTCTCGCAAACATTCTATATTGAGCATGAATGATGTTGCCGTCAACGTTCTGCAGTTGACCGACGTAACGGTCGTAAGAAACTGGCGGCCCTAACGACCAGATAACTTCTTTGTCCTAAAAAGGACATTATTACCATTGTCGTGAGAAAAGCGTCTGTTTCGGCATGCAATCGTTTGGGACCGTCAAATGTACATTTGTACTGAAGACAGGAGAGTCGAAAAGCGGCAGCGATCGCAGACATGAAGTAGTAAGGAAGTGGTACCACATACGTCGGATCAAAGGAAAATTCTTGGTTCAAGTGGTAGACTCTGTTAGTTTTGGAAGGGCTAACGACCGACTTTCCGAATTATATTTATACGAGAATAGCGAAAAAATAGGTGGAATTTTTTTTCATTGAAAACTGTCTACCAGGGTGCAAAAAGGCAATGCGAGAGCCGTGTTTAAATTGGCGACACGATTTTTTCCACGATTTACCAAGTTTTAATATATATCCACATGCTATCTTTTCTGCGAAATTAAATTATAGCGGTGTAATTTCTTGTAGTACTGAACTGGCTAGTATATAGTTCGTAATGTTAAACAGTACAGCGTTCTGCTCTTACCGAAGCATTATTATAACAATCATAGTTTTTTTTCTATGAACTCAGTGAATATGCAAGGTTTACTCTGCTTTGCTGCGACGGCTTTATCCATCAACGGCACCCCAATCAATAAATCATTGTTTATTTAAAAACAGAATTAACACATTGTGCGGTGCCAAGCAAAAAAAAGGTACGAAAAATGTGCATGAGGCCTTTTTGGTTGTCATATCAGATGGCCTATGATTGTATCTCACTTGTCTGAGGCATTTTCTTACTTCTTATTTCTCTACCTGTTTCTTTCTATGTCATTCTCATAAACACCCCACAGTTGTCGTCAAAGCTTACCAAAAAGAAAATAACGGGGGCCTAAATAAGCAGTTTGAATACTGGCCGACGGGAAAAGGAACGAATCCAAACAGCACCAAATCCCCGGGGCCTCAGACGACCATCTTACAACCGGGAACGGGACCAGCCTGTCGACTATCCCGAGTGGTGCTGGCGTCGACACTTCGCTAGCAAGAAAAACAGCGAGCAGAAACCCTCTCTTCTTGCTTGTCCTTCGGTGCCATCTTCCGGTTTCTGGTCCCACCAAGCCAAACGATAAAAGTAGGACAAGGCAAGCAACGAGATCGCAAGGGTGCAAATGGGATCGTCACGAGAGGCTCACTGCCACGCAGCGGTGGGTTGTGTGGTGAAGTGGGGTCGGGAGGATCCTCGAGAAACAGGCAAACTGTGTCGAACGAACAGCTGGCGGAAGCGGATGGATCAGTAGGAGGCTTTTCGACACTGGGTCTGTACCACTGTGTTAAAAGATGGCCCGGGAAGGCGAAACAGAAGGGAGCGAACTGTGACTTAGAACACCGATAGGCAAATACCGCAGCACCAAGGGCGCGAACGGAAAGGAAGCAGGAGAACTTGTACGCGGTAGATGTGTGCGTCTGTATCTGTCAGTATATCCCAGTGTAATGGCCAGGAACGGAAATACCAAATTAGGCTCATAACTCTACCGACACGTAAAGATATTCGTAAAGCAAAAAGGATAAAGTGGTACAGAAAACATTGAACAAAAGGAAAAAATTCGTGGTATGGTTAAATATTTTCGAGATGCAGGAAAACAGAAAGGCTCCATGGAAAACCTAATTACGCTGCGCCTATAAATTCCTGTGGCAATAAAAAACTGAAAAATTACAGCGGTTTGGGAAAGCGGGTAATAACTAAGAAATAACACTGGATTTCGTAGTGCCTTCAATAAGATATCGTCTGGAAAATTGGTACAGAAAAGAGAATTAATTGAATTGATCCTATCGTTAGTTGCCTACACCAAAAGAATAGCCTCTGTTTTATAAAATTTTATTATGGGCGGATAAATTCGAAAATAATATAATTCACACCTTTCTGCGGATCGTGTATTTCTATAGACGAAGGAATCGATACTAGCTTAAGTACAGTATTGGCGAGGTAGACATCCGTACGAAGTATGAACCTGTGAGTAGAAAACGCGCACCATCGGTCCTTATTTTCGCTCTTTTATAGCATTTAACTGTAAATATTATTCCGTCCAATGGCTAATATAGTGCTGCTTAAGCAGCATTGTTGAAAACAGATCTATCGTACCTACTGTCCGTTACCTTTATTGAGAGGAAGAAAGAAAACCCGGATTAGTAGAGAAACCAAAAACCGGTGCCGAATTTTTCGGCCGCTTTTCTGTGCTCCTTTTGGGGTTGGCAAGAGTCAGGAATTGTAAAAAAGCACTTGAAAAAACCTGCATATTGAGGATTATGGTCATAGGCCACATCCTAACGGCTTTCTAGCTGGCTTGCTTCGGACGAGTTCCGAAAAGCCGCAAGGAACTTGTCGGCAAGAAAATGAGAGCGGCAGGTAGCGAGCGAAAAGTCCATCGCTCCCTGTATCTAAATACTTATAAGAAATTTGCTCGATGAGAATGAGTACCGCTAGCGTCGGGCCTAAAGGATCGAAGTGACGCTGTAGAAGCTTAGAGATACTGGGTAGCGATGGCAACAGCGCAAGAGGCTACCAGCCCGCGTCGATAATCGTCCAGGAGACTTGCCAGGGACGCTAACAGAGTGAATTCTGCGTTTGTGTTTAAAAATACAGGGGCTTTATGGGACACGTAAGGGGTAACAGATGAAGGGCGTCATGTGTAGGCACGGTCACAATACGAACGAGGCTGTGATGACATCTTTGTGTTTAATCATACAGCCATAGAAGGGCATAAAGTTTAATAGTTGGACATAAGCAGAAAAATATGGCAGACTATAGCCGTGTGCTAGCTTGTATGAGAAACATTAGCTGGATTTAAATGAGTAGGCGGTGCACAAGAACCAGAAACAGTATTTGATAACATTTGTTTTTTTTGAAAAATATGTTTATTACAAGTGCTTAGTTAGGTTTGTAGCCTAAAGTGATTCATTCGCGATTCGCCGCACGATGTACAACTGCGTTCGATGGCTATGATAAACTTAACGTTATTAAGAACTAATATTGAAAAATCGTGTAAATGCGAACCAAAATTTAAGTTCTCTCTAAAAGGTTACTTCGTTTAGTCTCTTTCCTTATCTCGTGCACCTACCTTACCCTCAAGGGTTAGGCGAATATTAGGTCGGCATACGAAGACATATCGTGCGCTTCGATGCAGATCTGACAACTTAATATTACGATGTTCTAACATATTGCGACAGTGTCACGGAAGAAGAGCAGGCAGGACTATCTAATATGGCTATGTCGACATTTTATGACTGGAGTTGTTTCCACCGTTTAATATAGTACAACTAATGAATTCTGGCCGCTGGAATTAGTTGCATCTGCCGGTTTATTTGAGTCATTTCGTTGTTGCTTCGTGTCAATGATTGGGTCACACTAAAATATGTCTGGCAATCTTAGATATTTTTAGAACAAGGGTTTTGTTAGTTAAAACTAAGACTAAATGCAAAGCTTACAAATTCAAGACGGAAACAGTGAATCCAATATGAGATATACAATGATGATTGGCATTTTTATTTGTTACCAAACGTTTGGGAAAATTGGTAACGATATTAATTCTAGCAGCTAATAAACAGAAAGTTAAAACGCTCAAGCGTTGACCGGATAAGGGAGACATTTTGTGACTGATCTCTGAAACGATTCATTCAGGGAAAACGAACAAAAAGTCGAATCGTTTAAGCTAAATTAGTTATATACGCTATGCGCTTAACATCCATCATGTAGCACTCAGCAAACAGATTGTAGCTAAGTGCAGCATCTATGCTATTGCCGCTGATGAGCGGCTTTTGTTTTGCTTTCTTCTGTGAAACCATTCAATGTGTAGATTTGGCAAGTAATGCAGCTTTTGGTAAAGTTAAATTCATTTCTGGGGCTAATTCCTACCCTAGCCCTACTTGGTCTCTTCTGGGAAGCAACAAGAGACGTCGAATAAACCTGATGGGCAAGTGTGTCGTCGTGTAGGGGGGAAGACGAGGGCAGAGAACAAACAGGATGATTTTGTAGCAATAACAAGGCTTCTAAGACGACTCCTACAACCGCCAGTTATCGTGATGGGCTCGTTCTCAATCGAATATTACTGGAGCTCACTTGCGCTATGTGAGCAGCTTCACAAAGAGTGAAAGACTGTGGACTGTGTCAGAACTTATAGGATATCACTGTTTATGTTATATGTAGGCACTAGCCATTTCATTGATCATCTATACAATATGAGAATATACATCGAGTTTGTATACGATGTTAAGCAGACCGGTCGCTATTTGACCCTGCCGTTGATATGGCATGAGGTACTCGCTAGCTATGACGAAAATAACGCCATAGCATATAGTATTAGGTAGAATATTTGTATATCTACGACAGAGCAAAACCTTTTTTGACGCTTTCATCCTGTACAGACGATATATATATAACCTCTCCTCAAATTATCTAGGAAACCTTCACTCTACTGTGTATATACTATAGAATTCAGTAATTAATTTATTAACAGAGCGCACCCTGCTCAAACGCGACCAACGCCAATTGCCTGTCAAAATGGCTAACATTCTGCTTGTTGTTAGCGCAGCATTAATCCGAACCAAACTCTGATCTCTAGACTCAACGGCTCACAACTACCCGCGAAACACATGATCGTCCTGCTCCTAACCGATACAAGGCTCCGGAAACGATTGACGTCAGCTTACAGAGTCCGCTATTGGAAGTCTTTAAATCGGAGAACCGATTTCTCTGCCCGTTTTTCAAACGCGGCCTGTATTGTGTCGAAGCTGGCCAAGCTTATATCAAAGTCCCCTTACCGATCAGTCCAAGACTGGTGTGGGGCAAAATGGGGCGGAACGACCTAAACTCGAGGTTTGAACCATTACCCTGACGTACTGTCAATGTCATTAGCGGAACAGAGCCTAAGTGTCACGCGAGTGAACGCCAGAAGCGAACCACTCATTTTATTTTTACAGAATATACTGGAAGTATTTCTGAAAAAAAAACACAATGATCATTTTTATCTGTGGTTTCAACACTACTGTCCTTCTGTAGACAATGTGCCAGTAACGTATCCGAGAAACCTTCTGTTCAATCACACGACAAGCATAAAGTTTGTTTAAAGCTTAATGTGATTAGTATCCATTGAATCTTATTAGGTTCTCATCGTTACACACTCGCCGGGACGCCCTTCTATTTCTACTGCAAGAAGATGTACCTTTCAGTTCCTTTATTTATAACAGCAGTAAGCAATTCTCATACTTTGATATTTACACAGCAAATTCGTATTCTCTTACCACTTTTTGCTAAGGATTAAACGATTTAAGAAACATTGCTCAGTAAATGCATACAATCCTAAAGTCTCACATTCATTATATGCGTTTTAGATCTCCGTTGGATTTGAGAGAAAAATGAACTTTTCGTTTGTTTTTAATTGGTTTTCTTTTTTTTTTGTTTTTGCTTCTTCTGAAACCTTTTTTTTGGACCACATATATTAGCACTGTTTCCGTTTAGGCGTTTTTCCTTAAGCGCGTCTACCTATACAGTCCCGCCTACCAAGACGTTCGTGCTTTCCTAATGAGTGAAACTCATCGATACATCGTATGTCACTGGTAGTCAAATCTGGAAGCCCATGGCCAATTCACCTTTCGAACCTTCCATCCACGAGACAAACAACGTCTTTATTAATCCCTTGTTGGGTGATTCGAGCATAACGTCGATATGCGGAAAACTGTGTTAGACTAATACATTGAAGAAGTAAAGCGGTGCTATTTAAGGGCTCAAATAAGGTCAAAACGAAACAGGAAAAATCTGTGAAAAATTTCTAGTGTATACAGGCTTTAAGCATAATAGAAATCAACGACGTAATTACGTTCAAGTAGTGTGTAGTAATTAATCTTACACAAGAATATACATAATGGGAAGGCACATTATGCTTATGCGATGTCGAGATCTCATAGACGTTCATGATTACTCTGTGCCCGTATTTCGTCGCATGTCTACTATCCATTGTACAATTCAAGACTTCGTTGATTTTTCATTTTATATTTGCTCCTTTCGTGCCCTCCATAGCATTCCTCATTTATGCGGCCATCACTAGAAAGAGCGTAATAATTCTGTCGTTTTCGCAGGGGCCGTTGGCAACGCCATCTATACAATTCGTGCACGCAGCTACTGTTCGTAGGTACATTAGGGGGTCATCGTATTGTTGGAGTTATTGTTCGGAAAGTAGTCGGAGTAAGAGCAAGTAGTGCACCACTACAGGACTTGCTTTCGTCGACGTAGACACCGAGGAAATCGACAACCCATCCTCTCTCGCTATATTTTCCCTCATATTTTTCGTAACCCTTTCTGGGACCCCCTGCAGCGTTCCCAACTTTATGCCCTAATGACCCACAACGCGTTCATGCGATACGCGCTTTCCTATCTCGTACCGTCACATAGAACATGGATACCATGAAGACTGGTTGGATGCTGTGCCTGTCCGTCGTGGGCCCTGCAGGTTCCAGCACGTCGCAGAGCAACTCCTGTATTCTACAAGTTTGGAACTACGTCGTTCCGTAATTCCTGTTTGATGGTCGCCCTTTTGCTATACGAAAACTCTTGACATAAGCGACACATAGTCCGCCACACGGGGGGACCTCTGGCTCTCTGCCTGTTGCCCTCGTTCCCTACTTCGTATGTATCTCCCTTGGTGTGGTACAACGCTCCGGTTCCACTTCTCTATTCCATTGGGAACTGAGTATAGCAGCTCTTTATTTACGGAGCACAATTTCCCTGTTTGTATGTTGCAATGAACTGGTCTCCTTCATACGCCCATGCTTCTTTCTCATAGGGGCTCTCATAGATGTCCTCGTCCTGCATGGCGCTTGTGTTCGTTCTTCATGCGTTTCGCTTTACGTGTTCACTGCTTAATACACTGGTGGAGAACTATAGGCTATCAGGCGGCAATAGCGACAGTTCTAGGAGAAGCTCTAGTCACGGAGCGACACCCACTTATCATATCATGAACCCAGAGCAACACTGCAGCGAAAAAAGAGAGGCAAAAGGTCTAATGGAAAGTTAACGAAAACATCATATAAAGGAGAGTTCAGTGCCACTGAGACTTTTTCGGGATATAGAGCGAGTTTTGGAAGCAACTTGAACGAAGCCATAAGGCATGGCAAGCCGATCCTTCTACCTGGGCTACACAGAAGCCTCGGAGTAAACGTGAAATTTTCCCACATTTTTTTTAGCGAACAGCCCCTTTCTCGAATACTGCTACGCTTTTTGCGGCCTGCCGAGCCGTTTGCGACGCTATGCAGAGCATTTAGCCGGAAAAAAGCAAAAGATATTCGTTGTTATGTCATCTCTTACGCAGACGACTACGACTGGTACGCTAGCAACGCGCTTTATTTAATATACCATGTTCCTAATGAAGAACGACGTTGAGACACACAGAAACATACACTAAAACATACAGCACTTACAAGCATAATTAATACAATACACAGAGCTTGTACTAACCGAAAATCACCTTCAAGGCTTTCCTCTCAGTCGTCTACCTCTGTTCAGGCAACGCTCTTGAGGCAATGTTTGTCATCACTCGTAAAAACTCGTGAGGTTCACATTTGTGCGCCATACGTCTAGATACTCGCCCGGGAGGACATCGACCAACATCGCTGCCGACTGCCACGCCAAGCTCATGATTCCTTTTTTAACTCGCCGCTTCTTCTCGGAAGGTGGCAAAAACCGTTTGCCTTTCCCGGTTTAAAAGAATCATTTCTCTCTTCCTTTCTCGAGACGTTTTGCCTATTGCTTCACACGCTCCTTCTTGCTTCCCTGCATTTTCTCTCTCGATTACGAGGCGCAAGAAGTCTTCTTCGCTTCGTTACTGGGGCGTTTCTCAAATCGCCATGGTGCGTAAGTATGTATAGGCGTGGGGTCACTTCATCGTCTTAGAGAATCCAGACGTTTATGGCCGATGAGCAGTTTCTTTTGCCGCCTGGAGACTAACTTCAATCCAAAGTTGCTCGATGTGTCGTCTCAAAGGTCTTGAAGGCGGTCCGAACGGTCGTTGCCTTTAAGTTGCTGGTAGAGGCAATGGTACTAGTGATAAACTCTTGGAAGCGTAGGGCAAGGGGTTTTCACTTTTACATCGGCTATTTTCGCTTTGAACGGCTTTCAGTTGTTTTTCAATTATGTTCGGCTTCTTTGGTTTTCATCTCTTTTCCACAAAGATTTCCTCTTGCTTCTAAATATGCCCAGATGTGCAACCACTCATATATATATATATATATATATATATATATATATAGAGAGAGAGAGAGAGAGAGAGAGAGAGAGTGAGAGAGAGACAAACATTCGATCTTGCACCCTTACCGTGACATAGCCATCATCGTGACCGTTACTAATGCAAGATCAGTATTTAAAATGTATATTCCCCAAAAGATTCCTCACCGTTTCCTCGATATAAAGTACCTAGTTTTTTTTAAGGATAAAGAAAACGAGACATACACAGAGTTCGTGCCAACCTTTCTATTGGATATAATGTAATAGTGGAAATGTTGGATGCTCCGCACTGCATCCGTTCCTTGCCAAGTCCCCATGACCCCCCCGAGGCGGTGTTTGTTCTTCCGCTTTTTGTAAACTTTTTCGTTTACGTCATTGTGAAGCGGCTTCCCCATAACGGTCCCGTGGTTCCACGGCTGTTTCCCGTATTTTCCTACATCGCCTTTTGTTGTTTCGTCCGTCTTGGTTTGGTTGTTCCGCCTTCTTGCATTTCTTGCTAGTACTTTTTCTTTTGAAATCAATAGGCTTTCCTCGACAGTCTAGCGGGCAGCTCTCCAGTGGCTTAGCATCTGAGCTTGCTTCTATACAGTTTCCTGCCAGCGAGCGTAGCCAAGCTGACTTCCGAACGAGGCCTTGTGAGTTAGCAGTGTTAACTGCCGTTTTCCACGAAAAACTTCGTTTCTATGCTCTAGGCTATTGCTTATTGGCCGCTGCTTACAGATCCCTTTCCTCGGCCAAGTATCGGAGCGACCTTTTTGTATAAGAATCTAAAAAGCACCTGTCTTACCGTCTATGCCTGTCTAGATTCTCTTGATCGACTCTGTTTGGTCTACCGCTAGTTTATGACATAACTCTATGGTGATTACACTCGCGACTGACCCTCCAACATGTCACGTTGCAGCGTATTTTAACCACAGCACGCCATGTTGTTGCGCCTCGTAAGAAGGCTCTACATGCAAACACCGTTAACGTGACTCTCTTTTTGCGAACATATACTTGAGTACCGAAGTCGCTTGATGTGAGCGACAAGCTCACACGCCAATTTCTACATTACTTAGGTTAGTGCACCACTGTGTACAATGCTCCTCAAACGCCTCAAACTTTTTCATTTCCGTTATCGATTTCAGTCTTTCTCCCTCACTCTAAGCTTTTCTTTTCGCCCAAGGCTTCTGCATCCACAGGCTAAAAGGGGTGAGAAAAAAGGGCACCTGCGCACCCAAAAGACATGTTTTGAAGGTTATTATCGTTATTTCGCCGTCTATGTAATTGCTATTATAGTCGATGCAATACCCGTAATAAGCACCATCTCTAGTATGATTGCAAATATATAAGCCACATTGTATCGTCTTAGATAAATGCTTCTGTGTCTGAGTGTATGTGTGAAGATCACGTATACCTCTCATTTTGTTCTTGATTCTTGGTGCAGTAATAGTAAAAATTTCACAAACCGCACAGCTTACGCCAGTAGACTGCAAGTCCCTATACAACTATAACGGCGTTCGGTTGACCGAGGCATATCCACGCCTAGTACTCTACATCTTTATAGTTGAATAAAGCAATAACCTGGGCTACTGCCATAGACTGTAGCAAATGCAACAACTGCAGCTACGCAGCTATTTCACCCCTGGCAAGACCAGACAACTTCGTTCCCCTTGTATTCCCATTGCTTCTGGCGGCCCTTCTATACGTCGCCTTTGTCAGGGCAGCATACACTCTACAGGCCTGTAGTCATGTTTCGACCCCTCGTCCTCTACGTATCCCTTATAAAGCTACATACACTACTCATGTAAATCTGTTCTCCTTTCTTAGGCTCCTGTTCCACTCCGTGTATGTAAGACGCAACATGCGGTTCTTTTTTTTTGTAGCAACGATTACAAACGAACACCAACCTAGCCACCCGCTTTTCTCCGTTATCGCCTACCTTCGCTTCAATAAGGTCTCGCTCATTTCCTTAAAGCTTTCGCGAGTGCGCTGCCCATTTTCTCTTCCCTTTTGCGACGCTTATTCCAGAATCGGCTCCAGCACTCTCGACCCTCCTACTAACATCGCCCTTCTACCAACTTCCTCGATGTATTTACTGAGGTTCGGAGGACCCCTCATTGCGTGTAGTGGCAGGGTGGCATCGAAAATCATAGGGCCCTAAGGGGTTCCTTAGCAAGGCAAAAATACCTAGGGATTCTTTCAGAGTCGCCGCAAGGCTTCAAGCCGCAAACTGTCATGCCTAAAAAACCAATCAGAGCATAAAACATATTCTGTATGACTACGTACTGCAGCTGTAATGGAATCGTTGTTTTCTTTATTTGTTTCTATGCACGTTTGCCTACGTCTGGCATGTTAAGGTTTGTCCTGGTTAGACGATATAAAGTTCGTTCAGCAACCTAGCAAAAGTACAAAGCGTAGCGCAGCTGACCCCGAAGAAACACTGAAATTAAAACCAAAACAGGGTAAGTCAAAAACAATAAAGTTTACAGTTTCTTGACTTTGGATTTCACAAACAAAACGGGAATACGACTAGACCGCTAACATTTACGAGCAGAAAAATAAATACGGTACAGCTGCGGTCGGGAAAAATTCACGGACGGTAAATGAGACTGTGACGCAGACAGGATTTTAGTAATGAGGGCGGTTTATTTACGGTGGCCATAATTTAACTTCTAAGAACTTTCTTTGTTACTGCTCAAATGCAACTGTTAATTTGCACGTTATCACCCTAAAAAGCCTAGTATATCGCACAGAAATTGAACTTACGTTCAATAAAGGCATCGCATCATGAACACATCTTACAAATAAGCAGCCATTCGCGTTGTATTTAATTCGTACTGACCTATTAGAATTACGTTTATGTGCATGCCTAAAAATTATACAAGTCATACAAAATTATAACCTCGAAAGTATATCTTGTCATATATACTAGAGTCACACCTTGGTTCACACTTTATAAAACGTCACGCGAGCCTGAACTCACCATAAGGCATTTTGTGTCCAAACTGAAGGCCGGATTCGCGCGTAATAGCTTTACAGTTCCGCCAATAGTACGTCAACAAAAAATCGCTCACCTTCTGATATATAAACCTCTTCGTCATTGTACTTGATGGCCTCAGCGGCATCGCAGTCTTCTGCATTTGTTTTTCTTATAATAAATACCACTGGTAGTGGGCCTTCGGCTTGTGCGTATCGGGCCATCACCCTCGCCGCGTTTTCTACTTCCTAGAGCACACCCTAGTCTCCCGCGACCATCCCGCTCCTCGAGAGCCCTCAGACAATCCCGCGGAAGATCAATAAACTGAGACACTGTTTTTCTATAATGGCTTCTTAACCATCGTGGTCCTTTAGTTCGTATCATGTAGCTCTTTACGTGACCTCCGTTCCGTTTCTTTGTTACGCTACAGCCCGGTTCCGTTAGATGTCTTCACACGTAGCTTTGTTTACCAAACGGTCCTGTTTATGTTGTAGGCTCATTTCTTTTAGGCTTCTTTGCCCTACTTAAGTCAGTGTGATTATGTTATCATCATTCTGGGATTGCCGAGAACGACCTTTAAACAATTCCTGGACACGTACCATGGTCTCCGAGCAGCCTCAGTTTCTGCTTGTTTCAATGCAACCCACACACGGCCCACCCAGGACACAGCCAGGGGAAGTCAAAAAAACGTCTGTGAAATTGAGGCGGTTAAGGAAGTATAAAAGTCACAGCATTTTAGCAGACCGGACATAGCTCGATTTAGGTCTTGTCGACAGTCAAGTACATCTTTCTTGGTAGCATATATTGTACTACGTCCTATTGCTTGCGCCGCTAGCGCTCGACTCCTCACTTTTAGCCCAGATGTGGAAAGAAGAAGAAATGAGTTGTAGGACAACTTGTGAAGGTATTTAGTGTGTATACAGATACAGGAAGTACTCACTCACGTATTCTTTTTTTCTCCTTTCTTGTTTTCCCTCACTAGGTCTGCCACAGGACTCACACCTACACATATCCGCCGCCACATCTATACACATAGAGAATGGGCTCCAGAAACAAAGAACATCCAGTAGAAAACAAAAGACTAGCCGCAAAGATGTATCATGAAACACGTCTACCTAGATAGGAATCATGGAATTTCAGGCCGAAGAAATTTCATGAGGGCACCTCCTTTTGCACATTTCATGTACACCCTCAAAGGTCCAAAATTTTACTATGAAATCCGGTTCTTTATCGCTGTTAACGCAGCTAAACTCTCGGCATAGCGATGCGGAACAGGTAAGCTCGTGAATATCATAGACAAAACATACACGTGCCGGTTGGAGAAAGGCCATTATTCGAATCAAAAACCCTCGAGGATTCCGAGGCATTGACAAAAGTCAGATACGGCAAAACGACGACAATGGAAATATGTGAAAACAACGAATTGGCATAGTCAACAGAAATGCGTACCTGGAACAACAAAAGGAAAAACTGTAGGAGGTAGGTAGAGGGATACGACATGGACACACAATAACAATAACAACAACTACGTCGTGAAATAAAATCCACCTGGATCCCGACACTGGCGAATCTCTCAGAGGCTCTGCGAATCACCAATTTTTAATGAATTTCACTAAGGTAATACTAACGAGGTTCTAATAACTTGGAACTAACCTTCTATCGGAGGTTGCTAGCAATCCCTAAATTGGTTAGGCCATTCATCTGTAGCAAACGTTTATTGAAAAATTTACAAAAAAAAAGACTTACAAATGCCGCAAGTGTATAACTAGGTAGAGTCTCATCATTGCCTGTGAAGGTAAACGCGACTGCGAATGGGTACATTTGCTTTTATTATGCCATTGTCTATTCAGGCGTTGCGCGATGAGTCGTCAGAAAGTTCGAGACGACCGAGAAACTTTCAGAAGCACAGCAACTCTGCTAGACGGCTCTAAACCCGAAGGTCTCTTACCTGTGATATTAGAGCCTTTTCGATATTTCGAAAAAAAGTAACTTATTTGAACTTTGTTGTTGGAATCACCTAAGTAACAGTAGAAAATGGTCGGGGAAACTGCTCAAGATTCTATGACTCAAGCACAGATATTCTATAAAACATGGAAAAGGCCAAAAGAAGTAATGGTTTGCAGCAATCTGGTAATACTCCGGCGCCAAAAGAAAATAAGAAAAGGAAGTAATTTAAAAATTGACGGCCGAAAAAGATGGAGGCAGGCCAATGGCGAGCGGACGACGCAAATTATTCAACAATTCCAAATCCTATCAAAAAGTGTATTTACTTCGCTGGGTGGTTGAATGGCTGAACCATTGACGATTGCAGAACGACTGGACTTACGAACTCTGGAGTACCTAAAACTACAGAGCTCCTACGGGCCAAGAATTACTACGGACTCTCTAAATTTCCAGGAACTCGCGAGTTGTACCAGTCAGCAACGGGCAACGAGACCGGAGTGCTTCGTGGACTAAACCTAATAATAATCGTGCCCGCTTTCAAATGGTGTCTTCCACCACTACAGCAAGCAATCCCGGGATCTTTTAGAAACTGCCTGATTTAGCCTAACTAACAGCAATATGTATGGGACGTCTTTTATGTGCCTACAGCTCTGACTATCGTCCACTTGACTTCCCATCGTCTCTTATTCAATGCTGCCTTCTCGCCCCGTCTTTGTGTCCGTCCAATTGGCCAAATCTCTATTGATTCATTAGCCCAAAATCGTGTTTGTCAGTACCACGAGCTTAACAATAGAACAACCCTTAAAGCATGCACGCATTATTATTGTGGTACGCCTGTGGTACTGCTGTAGTTGATGTCTCCATATACCCTTTTGTCCTCGGGTAGTGAAGGGCACAACTATACGGCGGAAATCAAGAACTTATATTTTGGCCGAGAAAACGCTAAAAGTAAGAGACCCACTAGACTCGTAGTATATGCTTGGCATTACGCTTCGAGTTACTTCGCCTGCTACAGACACCTAGGAAGTTTATAACAACTGGAATTGAAAGGACAGCTGAAAATCGAGTGCGACCAAAGACCTACGTAGGTCGAATGGACGGGATAGTTCTCCATAGTCTTTCTACTATGTTACTGAAATTCACCGAAGGGAGTCGTTGAAGACAATGGACTCCGAAGTAGGCAGATAACAACCCCTGATTGTAGATCTGTGAATGACTGACACAGTGAGTAGCGTACTTTTTACTGGGCGGATACATCGTTTTCTATTATCAAAGTCAATTTTCTTGTAAATGATATGAACATGTGTACTACTTATGAACATTCGTCTACAGACGTCTGTATTCAATGGGTATACACAGACAACTCTATATTTTACATACACATATATATATGTATATATATACAGTTTTCCACACGTAGAACCTCTTGAAGACAGACACTGGGCTTGTGACCCGCTGTATTTTGCCTAAGGGGCGTGAATTTTTCTGTTCTGGGGCTTTGTCGCCTTGAGCCATATGTCAACTACCCCTAAAATGACGGTTATGAAGCCGGGTGTATTTTGTGGGGTTTAACTCTTTTAGGAAGAAAGAGTAAGTCCTATAACGGTACAAAACGATGATCTGGCAGAAGTGTCCAGGAAGGTTCGGCTCGTACTCGAAAGTCTCTTCGTTTCATATGAAGGCGCTCACAGCCTTACCTTGGGTCAGCTGCAATACTTTTCCACCGGGTCCGGTTGCCCGCTTACCATGAACTATGTAGTTTTTACTTTATCCTACCGTTTTGCCGGACCCGGGGCGAGTCATTATTCCATGTAGCTAATAGACTTTTATTTTGGCCTTTACTACGGCATCGACTAGAATTGCATTACTGTTAAACTACTATAGCCACCTATGGCCGTTAAGCTATACACGCTTATAGGGGAGTTCTGGCACGAAAAGAACGCCGGCTAGGGGAGCTTTCCTCAATCAATATAGCGTCATATATTCCACATCTATAATGCAGCCATTTGGGAAAACGGGACATTTAGGCTAAAGTAAGAATGGCCCATCGGTAGATTCGAAACATGCTAGGTCGTGGATAGGTCGACGAAAGGAATATGAAGTCTACATGTATGTCTATGTACAAGACCGAAAAGAACAGTGTTTCGTAACGGGCGAAACGGTTTTCGGCTAGACTTTTTTCGCCAAGCTATCGCCATTAACAAAGGCGGTAGGAAATGCAATGTAAACAAATACGCGTGGTATAGCTGGAGCGGCTATATACGATATACCACTTTACGCATACGACCGTATGGGCTTACAGGAAGCTAATAGGAAATGCTAGTCATAAGACATGGAAATCTTGTAATTCTTTTTGTATACAGTCAGGAACTCGAATAAACAATTAATTGTCAGCTTGTTTGCGCAGCACTCGAAGGCAACTATGAATCTTTATCAAAATACTAACGACCGTTTACCAAGCTAGCTCCCTAGATATCGTTGAAGGTATTGCTTTTCCGAGTACAACACACGGGGCACATTTAAAATCGCTACGACTGCTCTCTTAACATTATGCGATAACTTTATAGGGTCCAACACAACTGTTCGATTAGATAACGCATATTTTTTTACATGATATCCATCCAACTAACTCTTCCAGACTCCCTTCGATTATTCTTCATTGTAGATTACCTTCTGATGTACACTGATTTTCAGTTCAATAGAAATTTAATTAGTGACATACTAATGATTGCATAGCTATACGAATGCAGCCAGGTATTTCCAGCTGAGCTTATACGACGGGTACTCTTTACGGAGGAGGGTTGCTGATCGTTGGGAAATAATACGAGGGCTATGAGACTTCAGCGCTTCGGGCCTGACTCGTCCATTATAGACGGTACAGGACCAGGTACCGGCAACATTGAAGGTTAGCGATCAACTTTCCTCTTGTCTGTGGCACATCGCTTTACCCCAGTGGCAACAGGGATGAGGGCAATGTCTATGCGGAAATGGACATTTCCAAGTGAACAAACTCGTTGGTCGACCAGTAGAAAAACGGGTCAGGCAAAGCCATTAATAGGATATGGCTCACAGTGGAGAGAAAGGCGTGGGGTGTGATGAGGTTTGACAGCATCGGTAGTTTGAACGCGAACGACCTACGGGGCATCCAGTGGTAAATACTCCAGTGCCAAAATGGGGATCGAATAATCAAAGGAAACTAGTAATCCTTTGAGCAATATAAGATATATATGTACGGTTTGGGTGCGATGGCCCGTAAGTCCAAATTGGGTTAGCTGGATAGTTTAGGAGTGTGCAGAGGACAGATACATCCAACCATACATACAGAAACACGGCCTTAATGACATGCATGATAGATAGATAGACTAATGAACGATAAAGGTCCACTGGTTTCTCTAGTAGAAATAGAAGTTCCAAGAAGTCTCAATTGTGTGGCTCTGACATTCGACAAGTACACCGTCAGCCTGAGCAGAATAATGGCCATATAAAATGACGCTTTCCGGATAGAGTAAACGAAGTGACTCGCCGGACATACAATGTTTCGAGATGTAATAGAGACACGTACGAAGATAAAGGCGGCACCAATGACCATTCTGAACGACAATGATAAATGAGGCCTGAGTGATAGTCTCGTCATGGAGTGAATGATTTTTATCTAAGTAAGATACAATTGTGATTAGTCAAGGAAAGTAGGGTCGAAACCAAGTTGATGATCGTCAACCTAACATGGCTCAAATGAATTAGAATCGATAAATTGTTTAGGAGAAACGCGAATGTTAACACTCGGGAAGAAATCCTTCCTTAACGTGACTTGTGCCAAAAACTTGCCTAAATCTTAAAAGTACGTAAGATTTCTTTCTGCTTATTTACCAGGCATTTTAATAAAAAAAAAAAAACAGATATGACAACAGAACGATTTAGAAAAGGCGCTTCCTACAACGTAATACATGTTACAAATTTCGTTATTATGTTTTCTCCATACGTGCGTCATCTATCCTATTCAAAAGGAAGTCAGATGTAACGTTTTATGGCGACATCCCCAATCAGGCGCAGACAGAAAATGCAAGCGAGACACAAATACCGAAATATTATCGCAAATACCGCTCATACACATAGTGCGCTTCAACAACGAGTTGCATCGACCTTGTGGAACGACAGACGGGTCTTCACTGTTACAGTAACTTGCAGCCGGCTTCAGAACTAGTCGTTGTTCGGTACAGGTAGCGCGCCCAGCGGGCCTGTTGCAAGAACTGCTGCGCCGCTCTTTTGGGGAAAACTGTGCAACAATGACCAGGCATCGGTAGAATTTATCTACTGTTTACATTCTTCCGAACCTGGTTCCCGTCCTCCACAAATCCCGGCGCTAACTGAAATTCGAGGCGTCGGTACCACCAAGATGTCCTCGTCGTTCTACCAAATCCGAAGATTTCGGCAACAGCGCTACCAGGTGAAAAAAACCCAACACAAGCTAAACAGCCAGCGCAGCTGTTTGTTTTGTCGAACGAATTAAGAACCCTGCATGGAGTAGTAGATTTGGCCCAATTCAACGTATAGAACGACAGAATTCGCAACTTAATCGAGAGAAGCGTGCCAATTGTAGATTAAATGTTATACGCCGTAAGCACGTACAGGGTACAGGAGTTGACGATATATTCATGTATGACATTACTACATCTGCGCATTGTATTTGTGTTGAGGCCCATAGAGATGAAGTCAAATGAACAGCATCAGCATCGAGGGCGTAATACATTCGTACTAATATGTCAGAGTAGTGTTATCCTGACAGGTCTAAGAACAGTTTGTGTTTACTAACTTGTCAATACGCGGTATTGATACATCCGCATCCGCCGACATGTCCGGGTTAAAGGTGAACGTCATAGTTGTGGCCGTCAAGTATTGTGATAAATAGCATGATGACTTTTATAGATATAAATAGAACGAGAATAGACGTTAGTACTATTTGTTGTACGCAACTTCTAGTCGCTGAAAGGCTTGTCAATCCGCGAACTGGCATAAATGCTTAAGATGGGACGAATACGTGAACTACCTAACCATGTATTGTATACTACAGTGCTATACATATCTGCATCTAGCGTCCACTGTATAGCGAGTTTTCCATCGTCTGATAATCATGGATAATAAGTGTATTTATCGGAAACAGTAACGAAGACCACCGAGGGCTAATTACGCACGTGCGCTGGTAGGTAGCGTAGCAGTGAACCAGCGTGTGCCGATCGCGGGTAAGCTTCATGGCTAAGCTCCGTTATTGTACATCACAAGTGGTCGATCGGCTTCGCTAATCTTGTTGTGCAAGAACAACAAGGAATCTAGTATGGTTTATAATATACTACCATGCCAGGGCATATATCAACGTGATTGTCGCATGATTTCGTTACACGAAGCACGATTGGTTCAACTAAGGGACCTTCACACCACTGTGTTTTGCCTCGTCTTTCACAGTCAATGAGGAATAAACCCATCGACATGCCGTCGTAATGTAAACATATTTAGCTACCGTAATAAATTCGGCCACGGGCTAAACTCCGAGCAGGCCATGTAGGGTCCTCGCGTATCTGGATACGCATGAAGGTGATTCGTGTGACTGACCCATATTAGACTATGTGGATTAGAAAAACCAACAACATTATTATATAACTGAAGTCCAGGTAATATCAAAAATTAGCCAGATACAAACTAACGTGGCCTGGTTGGCCGCAAAACTAATGTAGACATAGCTTTTCATACAATATTGACCAATAGCAATTGTCGCGTAGGTATATTTCATTAATATTGTAGAAGTTTATCCCGCAAGTGTTTTTTTTTTTCGGTTAATGGTTAATTGGAACAATGAAGACGTTTTGAATGAGCATGGAAAAATCCACCGAACATCAAGATCGTGTGCCGTAAGTCGTAACCACCAGATATGTAGTGCGGGGCTGTATGCTTTTGTCATGGTAACCTTAGCTGCTAACCTCAGACAAAGTGCGAAGGAAGCTGTTTGTTATAAGAAAAAAAAAAAAAAAAAAAAAAGAGCAAGTATTGTAAGGCTACACCGGTACAGAAGATAGATATGAAGGCTACGAAGTGTTGGCTGAAATCCAGAAAATCAACATTTTTTTATATGAAAATAATGGCATTAGTTCATTATCTTTATGGGTGTACCTAAATTGGGGCTTCTAAAGCTAGGTTTTCTAACCAGCTCCAGTAGCAACAGCATAGATTGAACTAGTCTTATGTCTTTTTGCACGGAAGTTATAAACTTATTCATGCGTGTTAGAAACAGTTCACAAGCTGGAGATCTTATAAGATAGGCTGTCGGATAACTTGGGGCATCACAATGGTCAGAAAACATAAATAGTATATAATATAATCCAATAATTAGAGGAACTTACTTCCTGCACCTAAAGCTTTATATTTGTCTACGTCTACATTTATATTTAGAGAACCCTTTGAGAACAAATTTGGCCGAGATGCTTTCCGTGAAACGTATCAGAATAATTTAGATAGAATATAACGAACGATACTTCAACCGGAAAAATTCAGCATCCACTTTTTTTAAGGAAACAGTTCGTATCGACGGATTAGTCGGTTTGGAAGTTCCGGTAGGGATGATATATTCGATGGCCAAGTTTCATCGACTAACTTCCCGTCACATGTTGTGTAATAGGCAACTTGTCTATTGTTACTAGCGAAGAGGGTATTAGGCAACTGGGGGTGGCAACAATGAGGCCGGCTTCGTTCTGAAGCTGTTCAACTTCCGTCAAGTATGCTGAATATGTGAGGAACAGGCGAGTTGTCTCGGACTAAGGCAGTTTAATGCAACAAGTACCTGAATAGATTTGAAACCGTAAATTTCGGCAAAGTAACAGGGCTGAGTATTTTGAGCTAACAACATAAGAATCATTATACCAGATATAACAGGGCGGGGAAAAAGAAAGTTTCAAAAGGTACATAACATTTATTATTCTTATTAATGCTATGTTTTATTCTATTACTATATTGACTAATGTACAATAGAGACCCTGAAACTGTTGAGACATTTCTGCCTCAACTTGTGCATAGGGTCAGGATCGGCCTTAGCGAAGAAATACCGAACATCATATCAACAGCTGGCTCACAGCACAGCGGGTACACGTTAAAATTACGTTCAGGTATAAGTGGTTCTAGTAAGTGCAATCTAAATTAAATACAAAGTGGTAATGTTCGTTGGTAGCGCAGTGCGGACGGCCATAAGAACAACTCCATATGGAGATCAGATTTGATTTGGCATTACAGCGAGCCGTTTACATTTCCACCGTTTTGGCTGATTTCTTCATGCATGTAAGGCCAGCCTGCATCCCTACATATAAAAATAACAGGCACTAAAGAAGCATGCCAACAGTTTTCTAACTTACATTATTTTAACCGAAATCAAGGGGCCGGTTTTAGACCGTGTCCGATAATGTATAGCTTTTTATCTGGAAAACCTCCACGCAGTGGATTCTGATCGATTTCTACGACCATTTTCTACGTAACGGTACATTGGAAATCTAATTTCTCTTCGGCAGTCGCATACGCGCTGTGACCACTCTTTTCTTTGGGTAAAGTCCCGCTTTCGTCACGTCTTGTAGCTTATTACGTCTCTGAATGTTCTACTCTATTGTAACAGTGGGTCACTTTGGGACAGGAAAGACTGTATAGGTGACGATGCTTAATTGAATACGTTCAAATGAGCTCATTAAAACAGTTGCGACTTTCAAGGCCAATAATACAACGCTATTCGGTTTCCGTGACTGCATGCTGGAAGTACAGGATATGTTGGTGAAGTAATGAGTATTTTTTTTTTGCTACACGTTACACTAATACCCGAATTTTGTAAAGTTTACTTAAGCATTACCGCTGGGCTGTTCAGCGCTGGTACTATGGCGTAGTGTCCCATGGTGAGATGGAACGCGCCAGCTGTACATAGCGCCCAGATATTACCAGGATGCTGGACTCGCTAGAATCCGAATATAGCAAAATATGACGTTTGCGATCATTGAAGCATGACAAGTCGATTTCACGTATCACATCGTTCTTCAGCAGTTTGAAGTCTATGTCTTTGTCGACCTTCAGCTACGTTTATAGGTTTGAAAGCGCCTGAAAATACCTCGCTTCGGCGCTGCGCGGTTGCCCTTCAATCTATATCATTGAATTTATTTAAACCTATTTTATTGAACACTGACTGTAGTCGGTAAATTCGTTGCTTAACAAAAGGACCATGGTGGTCTACCTTGTCGTCTGCGTAATCTTTTGCTGTCGGGGTGTTTCTGCCCCGAAAACAAACATCCAACGTAGATTTAACGTTAATCTTAGGTATTCATAAGCATCTAGACGCAAGCTACCAGGCATAATTAGGCTTTGCAATAATCCAGCTTCTTCCTTCCCCAAAGTTACACAATGGTTAAATTAAAATAACCAAAATATATTGCTCTATATTCAATGCATATATGCACTTGAGAAGGATTTAGATAGAAAGAATGATAACTTATACGTTTTTTTGTAATTGTTAATAATACGCTACTAAAGTTAGAGAATCATTTGTGTGCGTGAAAAGAGCTGGGAAGGGACAAATGCTTTTGTTGTAAGCGAATTTAGATCTTGTTCCAGTTATGAAATAGCTGAAACATTTGGTGCGAGAACATCCACGAATAGGAAAGACTCAAGCTAGGGGCATATTATGACGGAGTAGTTCAGCCGAACTTTTTGGGTAACTAATCAGGAACTTCTTATCCTAAGTCTCTTGTAGATGGTTCAGCCACAGTCTCACAGCTAGTTCTAACAACTTGTCCGGAACTGTGAATGGATGCTAGCACTCAAATCTCAATAAAATAAAGTAGCACTTAAAAAAATACACTATTTGGTTACTTTGATCAAATGAACAAGAACAAAAAATCGGACAAATGGCTACCGTATGATTTGAGCAAGCATGAAGGATAGATCTCAGGCTACAACAGTGACCCGTTCTTGTACTTAAAAGTGAGTCGTAGTAAAAACATTGATCCTTAACGATAACCGCAACTAAACTAATGGAACATCAACCCAATGTATACCTGCGAAAGCTTATGGAGACTGTTTAAAGATTTAATGTAGGCATTTTCCACTACACCTTCACGAGTCGAATAGGAAAAAAAAATCGGAAATAACGAAAACTTTAAGTTCATCTTCTAAGATTAGTGGACAGAGATGAACCAGTCCTATTGCAAAATCACGTTTGACTTCCTATCACAGTAATAAAAATTAGAATTACAATTCGAGGCTCTCTGCCATTCGCCATACTCACCTTTAAGTAAAAAATTTGAAAAAAGTTCATTATATTCCTCTTCATAATATTGTTTGTCAATCATCTTCGTCACTCTGTGCATTAGATGCAATAACAAATTGAACCGTACGCTTCATTGACTCTCACATTTGCATAGTTAACAATTCTTCCTGCGATGGCGTAACAAAGCTACGCCATCCGATCAAGAACTTTGCTACTCCCCTGCTTTGATGCTCTCCTTTGGCTTTGCAAAATAAACAAGACAGTGCCTAATGACTTGCTCCATGGATCATCACCGTTCTTTAGAAGAAATCAAGGGGCCGGTTTTAGACCGTGTCCGTGACCGAGAAGCATGTAGCAGGCCAATCGTCACTTAACTTCGTTTCCTAATTATGAATTTGTCCAGAAATGGCTAACAGCTGAAAGTCGAATGGCCTACAATGGAAGGAAACAACGGACGAACTCGCATCTTTTCTCGTTTTTCAAAGCAGAACCTTGCTTGTGTGACCGCAAAGCGAGCAGCCCCAGGAATCGTTGGCAGAAATATCGCCAGTTGCCTGTAGCATATTTTCTTAGCTAGACTCTCCTCCGTATCTCCTTTTCTTCTTTTTTTTTTTTTGCTTTCTTTCTCTCTATCTTTTTTGGATTTTGCTAGTTTTGGTTTTGTCCGTGTGTTGCGCTGTCTAGTTAGTTGTTCCAGCGACAAGTCCGTCTGGGCTCAGCTGAATACTCTGCTAGATACATTGACCGTTAAGTATCCTGTATATATCGGCACCAAATAGAGGACCTCCGATAAAATGACTTTTCGTTTGTCCTAGTGCCTGAAGCCTTCGAGACTTTACCCTGGACCACACCTCGCTCCAATCGCCTATTCTTTCTTTAAGCCTGTTTGAATAATTAAACGTGTTTTTACTTAACCTCGTGTGTATGCGACTAACGAAATGGCTGCCTGCTACCGAAGTACCGACGCTCAAGTACTGTACATATTAACTGTTCCTGATTCTGCTGCCGCCAGCAAACTTGCGTCCTGCAAACTAATGTGCTAGGAAACCAGTGGGGTAAACGAGGTATTGTAATTAATATAAATTGTTCAGTTAGGCACATCCTTGGCCTATCGCATCCGCTTTGTCGCTTCACCATAGAACTCGCTAGTTGGCAGCCTGCCGAGTTCGCTGCGTTAGAAGTCATGATCTTAGAGGCCGCTTTGGTCCCTTCTTGCACCTGAACCGACCCGACCTAGTATTTTGCTACGATGACGGTGATCGCTCTGCGACTGCCGGTTAAGCAGAGGCAAAATTAACAGTGACACGTCAAAGTCAAAGACTGAATCGTAGACAAGTTATTGTTAGAAAAGTCGCCAGTCAAGTACACAACACCAACGGCTCAAGTAGAATCCCTTTCAGTGGAATACTGGATTCTATATTAAACAGGTCATGCTAGAGGTTTGTTCTCACCGACAGGATAAGTGGAAAATGTTAAAAAAATAAAAAAAGAATAGCCGGAAGTTGTAACAAAAAAAAAAGTAAGCGAAAAAGATAAAAGAGAGACGACGGTTGACACTGATATAATTTACTAATTTGTAACGAAAGCTACAAGATACCGATAAGCGCAGAGTTGAATAGACAAGTAAGTTACAACCGATACTTCTATATACTGGAGTAGCTTATAGAGCTTAGCGATAAAGCAACAAGTTAAGCAGAGTTCGTGTGTGTTTTATTGTAACACATTACACGAAAATATAACTGAAGTATTAATAAACTTAATTTGGGAGACAGTGTTACTATGTAGAAAAAAAGAAACGTGGCGAATGTCAATAGCACGGTTTACGTTTGGGGTTCGTTTCGTATTTTCTACCTGTTTCAACAATAATCGAATACGTTCTCTTAGATTTCCATCATTTATACTGAACATGCCGAATGTCCCATTTGGTCACAATGGCTGCTATAGCTGCTGTCACTGTTGTTAGAATACAACGGCGCAGAAGTTCATTATTCCAAGTCATTCGTGGCAGAGTCGCGTGGGCATAACTTCTACTGTTTTACTCACATTATAAATAATACACCCTATTCGTTTTTCATCAGTTCCTTAAGACGTAAGTAACTGCCTGCTCTGCGATAGAGTTTATACGCTTAATAAACAGAGAGCACTGGAGTCTGTGTACACTACAGTCTGCATATCTGCAACAGAGGAAACGCGTGCTCGCTTGGGGAACAATCGACTTTGTCCACTTTTTCTAGTTTTTTTTAAGGCCCGCTTCCTCTTTCTTTTTCATTTCCCTTCAAAGGGCATATGTGGGAGTAGAGGACACAGTGGAGCAACCTCAACATGCGATGTATCGTGACAGTCTTAGACTGTTAGGGGGTGCGACGATCCGATCCAAGAAGCCACAGCGTCCACGCTGTTCAAAGGACACGCTAAAGCCTATTCTTAAATACTGATAAGCAGAAGGGATTGGCAAACTGTAGTCATAGCCAGTTGGCGCTTGACAAGGACACTGTCAAACTGCGACGCGACTCGCGATATACCCTCCATAACAATACTGTATTGCATCCCCAGCCTTCAAGTGTTTCGGTTTAATTTTGAGTAGTAGATACTCTTCCTTTTTACTCCAGTTGATCTGCACCTTTTTGCCTTGATGGATCTCCGGCAGCCACCCCGCGACGTAGCGTTAACGGACGACATCGCCAGGCCTGTGTAGAGAGGCTTGTCTTTTAGCGTGTGGGTCGCCTGTCGTTGTTTAAGAAACGGCCCATGTAAGTGCAACATACTGCGGCCTTGAGGCAGAATTAGCAAAAACCAATTTACATATGGCAGGCGAATACGTAGTCAATATCTTTATCCTTTGTTTTACGACGAATTATGTGGGAGGGACAAAGAAGAACGGAAAGAGCACCACTCCCGCCGGTGGTAAAGCAGCAGGAGGAATTTCTGAGCAAATCTTCAAGACTAGAGGTTGGCGAGACAATGAAGCGCTCAGGGTTCCATCATGGTAAACAAGGGTCAGTGCCAGCGGGGAAACACAAACGCTCAGCGATTGGGTGACTGTTATTGAACACATGCAGAAAGTAGGAAGTTTTAAAGGATAAAGGTTGCTAATGCTTGAAGAATGAGATAGTAATTTTTGGCACAGGGTTCAAAGTTCGCTACCTGGGTTCAACACACATCCACGGTTGTATAGGCTGGACATGTCCCTATTAATTTTTAAGTAGTTTAAGCTAACGATAGCAGCTCGGTCTAGATCAATCCTCAACGATGAAGCCCTGTGTAGTTATTAAATATATCGCTTATAATTACAGAGCGCTCGCGCTGTGGTCTTGTGGTAACTTGCCTACCTGCGGTTTTTAAGTATGCATACGAAGTATAAATTCGAGGCTGCTAGTAGACGAAATTTGTCCCCTGGTAACTGTCCAAGGAAGTGACTATCAGCAGTATTCAACTGTTACTTGAGATAGCCGATTAAAAATAGATAGCAACACGTCATAACACAGAAAAAAATACGTACATATTTTTTTTTGCTAATCAACTGCGCTATCTTTGTCGCCATTAAAATATTTTTCACTTTTAACTACCTTTCCTAGCAAAAATAGGGCATAATTTTATCATTAGAGTTTGTTTACTTTCTAGAGGCAAGCTCAGGGAGCTGAAACGTTTTAAACAATATAGTTCATTAACTTTTGCAAATATTGCTTAACGATTCCGTCATGTTTCATGTTGCACCATGCACTTGATGGCCAAATGTATTCTCCATTCTCCATCTTTCCCAAACTATACTCATGGATCAACACTCGAAACTTGGCCAATAGCCCCTTTTTTAATTTTTTTTTCCAGTTCTTTTACAATTCAGTGCTTTTTACATTTTATTATTTCTACGTTCCATCGGTCTGTAATTGTTTGAAAAACTGTCTCTGTCACCATCTCAGAATGTTGATTTGCGAGCCCCAATGGACCAAACAAACCCGAAAGTGTCTCCAGGGACATTCTGAACTAAATCCCATCCTTATGCGGACGCTTTACTAAGCACAGGTTTCTACGGACGTCGGCAGTCCCTCACCTGGTCGTAACCTTGTGCCGCCTTTTCGAAGACATGGCAAATACTATTTGAGTTGTTTGTCTGTCTGAGCTTCCTGCAAATATCGTCTTCATGAAGGACTTTCCCGAGGCCGAGTTTACCTCGGTCTTCACCAGTCTTTGAGATTTACTGCAAAAAGCCATTGTCGTCGTCGCCACTCCGCCGACAACAGCCAGGACGACGAAGGTCTAACGTCCGGCAGCAATGAAGCTAGCACCTGGTAATTCCGCCAGTTCTTCATACATGCGGTTTCTTTTACGGAAGTCGGCACGGAGATTGAGAGAAGACACGTCTGCTGGTTTTCTAGACTTTTATGTATTTTACTCCCGTCGCGGGTAGCCCTTCGTAGCTATCGTGTGTCACGACGAGTCAGTGGTTTGCTTTTGCCGCGGTCCCCATTGACCCACCGTCGGAATTATACCCTCGTCAATTGACCGCGCCGCTCTCCCCTGTCTTCGAGATAAAGCCAATCCATTAAACTCTGCCATTTTCCTTTACTTTCCTTTGTGTGCCTTTCTCGCTACCGGCATTCAGCACCAGTGCCCGCTTTTTATCAATTCAACAAAACGTCGATGTTTGCCTCCGTCTCGTGCTTGCTTCTCAAAAAATCTTCATGGTCTTACAACTGCCACCGGCCTCACAACTAGAATTAACATTCACTCACTAACCATCCAAGGTCAAACAATAGCAGTGGCGTTTGACGTCTTTTTTCGCGGCCAGCAATCCGTTTATTGGCTCGCAGGCCCGCCTCACGCGAATAAAAAAAGTTCGGAGCTGACCGAAGACCTGTGTCCTTTACTCTACTCGTTCTTTCGGCGTTTCTTTTACCTTTGGTCTGCAATCGACCGCCACTACAGCTGCGGCCGCTGCCGCTTAGAGCTATCCAATCGGTCGGCCTGCTTAGCTACTCTTCTCAATTTGACGGTTTTTTCTTTTGCCCACTTTTTACCATTCTTTGTTAATGCCTTTTGCTACTCTTGCCAAACCCCTTTATCTATATGTTTATTTGGGTTCGTTGTCTGCTTCTAGCGAGGACGAGAATTCTGGAGGAATCTGGGAAGGGACAAAGTCGTGAAGTGGTGCATGGATATCGCATCAGAAGAGGTGTAAGCCTCAAGAACGTAGAAAGCCAAGTTAGATGTGCTTTCCTTGTGCCTCTCTCTCTCTGAACCCGTCTTTTTCTGGTAACTCTTTCACTACTTGCATTATATCGTCGGAAACGAACCACCCTAAAACGTATGGTCCCGACCTGACCCTTACGTGTCCCTTTTATGACAGGCCTGGCTATTTTTGCCTGGCATTGCTACAAAGACTTATCTAAGCAAAGGGCCCTTAATAAAAAAAGCCTCCATGCCTCGAGTTTTACGTCCGGCACCGCCGCCATCAGACAGCTGGCTCCCAGCACGAAACTACGTCTGCGCATACCCAGGTTCGAACTTAAACCATAACGTAGTGCTGAGAGTGGGAGACAAGTACGTTATCCACTAAGCTAATACGAGCAACCTAGAAAGAACAAGCTGGGAAAGGAATATGGTTATATTGATTGTCTTTTCTACTGTTAGTCGAATTTGTACTCGAGCGTCAAACTGTGTCAAATTAATTTAGTGACAAAGTTTAAGTTACCAGCAAAACGGCTGCAGATTTGTCGCTTGAAGACTTGATCTGCTTGCAGCTTGAGGGCGAAGGCACCTCCTAGTTCTTGATCGCAACACTGAGTATCCTTGGTGTGCGTCACGTTCTCTCGCCAAAAGCTCACGACCGATAAGAAATCCAAACTAAAATCTGTACTGACCTAACTCATGTCGCTTTTAAAGAGATATCGTTAGCTGCTGGTTCTGCTGCCGCAGAAACGAACCCCTATGCTACTACCCCAACTACGAAACCTGTATATGCGCGGTCTTTTTCTCCTTTCTTTGCATTTTCCGCTCCTGATATGTTAAAAGTTATAGATTGATATTTTGTTGAAGCTGGGGCTTGGGAGGACTTGGGAGACAATTTAGCCCGGAGTTCACATCCAAATTCGCCACGCGTTGAAACCTGTTCTAATATGTGCTGCGATAATATATGTATAATACAAACACGTATGAAAAGTCCAACAGACCGACCCTTACTCGGCAATGGGAGACCCAGAGCTTTGGTTTCTTTTAGATCGCTACTGAGCGTTCCTAATAGCACTATTACGAAGCAGCAAAGAAAGCATCTACACTCCTTCTCTTTCACCTTACCTCAAGGGCAAAAAGCTGTTCTTATGCGGTTCCCCCGTTCAATTTGTAGAAGGGTATGGCCATCTTCCTATGTGTGCAAGCTTTCAGGTGCCAATCCGATCTGTTAAATTCGCTAACCGACGTCGAACAAGGAATGTGCTTATGAATATCTGCTTCGTCATGCCTTTCTCCTGCCTATTCCAATGCCCCTAAGGCGTCTTTAGAGGAACGGCACCGATACTATGCAAAACCAACTGTATGCGCATTGTATAATCAGGTAGGACTCGATAGCTCACCAAAACGCTAGTCCGCTCCAAGGCGCGGAGTCACGGTGGCAAACACTGATCAAAACCAAGTTTCGTGCACCCGAGACGTCGGCAAGGGTAGTGTTGAGAGGGTAATTCCTAATGGATACGATATAACCTCGAAGTGGGATACCCTGGCGTTGGGGAGCAAGCATGGACGCAGCAGGCGCACGAAAGCAATCGTCGTGGAAGAATACCTCATGGACTTTAGTTCTACCCGCAGCGGCAACAGTGGCATGGCTCAGCGCGATGCTATGTAGATTTTCATTGACAACAGCTTTGGCAGCATCTCATTCGATCAGAGAGGGGTAAGGGGCGTAAAATTTTCGTCGACACCGAATGCGTACCTTCAAAGCCGCATATACATATTCCTATACCCTGAACAAGGTTTGGTCACGGGAAACAAGTAAGGTACGAGGATTAATACGACTTGGGTTACACAGTGAAAAGAACTCAATAATCACACGCGGCATTGAAGATGTCGCTAGGAATAACGTAGGGAATCTGCTTTCGAAAAGCAGAAGTCTATCTACTAACCTGGTCAATTCGGCAACGTTAAATCAAAAACACTGACATGAAACACATCCGGCCATAATTGGCCTAGATATATGGCCTGTCACATAACGTTATACAGCTGGTCGTCGATGCCATACGCTTTACGGATAAAGCATTGTCGCAAACGGCGTTGTTTCTTAGCTTGAATTCGTTTTCCACGAAACGATGGCTACGTCCACATGAATAGCATTGAGAGTGTCTTTGACTGACGAGAGCTTCGAGCTAGCTTTTCGCATATGCGCATTCGTCACATTTGAGCCATGGTCTCCGTGACTAACGCGTCTTTTTGAGAACGTTCCTATCAAAAGCATAAATATGTGGCCATCGCTGATTATATATTGGCAAATATCGATTCATATATCTGTCGAAAAAACCGACATATGTTCAGCACGACCCACCCCGACTAAACTTTCTATTCGGGATAGGTTTGAACTATGGTTCCCAGGGATTGTCTATAAGATAGAATTATTCAAGAGTATTAAAAAGAGTTGGCTTCGGTAATCAATAGATGGTTTGCAAGAACCGCCAGAGGATGCTGCCGCTCTCGCAGGGATTCGGGTCGGAGGACTGAGCCTTTAGTACAAAAGTGCTTATTTCGAAACGCTACGCCGTGGGCATAGTTCACCTTCTACGTTCCTTCCTTGTTAAGCCATGGCTCTGGCGATCGTGAAAAATCTGCATGAAAGACGCAATTCATGTGGTAGGTGAGGAACATTTCGATACCTCAATTTCTAGCTAATCGTAACTGTGAAGTCTATTGTGCCATATTGGTCTGATGGGGCTGGGTTGATCCAGCACCATATGCCATGCGATTACCATCCAGCCGAGCAGTAGAGAGGCGCTTGACGCGATCGTAAACGTTCAATAATCGTAATTATTAGTTAGTCTCGTTTCGTTCACATTTCTACTTTAGTAAACCAATAAATAGACGAGGACTTTGTTTTGGCGTCAAAATGAAATTTCTAAACGGTCGCCTTGAGCGAGATTCGTATTCAGAGGAGAAAAGCAAACATTTTCACTTGTCACCAAATAGGTAAAAAAAAAAAGAGCGAATCCTAAATAAAAATTTGAGAATAGTTCTGTTGCGCTACCATTTTTTTGCGTCGCAAAACTTATGTGTACACGTTCCTATGTCAGCTTCCGCAAATTAATTTTCCCGCATTAAATATTAAAACTACATATAATAAAAACATAAAAATAATTCCGCAACGAAACATCTTAATTAAGAAAATATAGCTATAAATATATACTCTCTCAATATAAACTTTCCGAGATTTACGTAATGAATAGTTTTCTCAGTGTATCGTCCCTAGGCATAGTTCCATTGGACCAGTGGCGCTTTGCACGGAACCACGTCTGTGTATGTCCGAATTCAAACCTAGACTATCACAAGTTCATCAGGCGAACACGGAACGGGGGTCCTTTCCGACCTGCCGCTAGTCTGGAAACGTGCTTATCCAGCCCATCCAGCGTTCCATCCAGCTCAAGCTATTTGCAACCAATAGGTTAGTACTTGTCCAGTCCGATTTACAGCTTTCGAAAATGCCACATTTTTCTAATCGGATTTATCAGATAATGTAAACCAAACGACGGGTAACAGATGCACCTGAACTTTGCAAGTACGAATGCTCAAGCGGATCGCACATGCCCGTTGACTAGGTAGATACCACCGTATTCTGAGATATAATGCCTTAGGATATCTTGTCACATATCTGATTTAAATGTTAAGACCTATTTTTAATTAATCCAACTTACCATTCCAACAGCAATTATATTACAAAGACCTTTGATAAAGATGTTCTGCCATTCAGCAATTTAATGCAACGTATCATTAAACATGATAATTCAGTCTGCATCGTATGTATGCCCATTATTTACCCGCTCATAATAAAACAATCAAATTGACTCAAACCGTGTACCGTACTCTGTCTATTGTTCAGATCCCTGAACGTTATGAAATCGATGTACTTTGCTTTTTATATGACGAAATCGTTTTTTTTACTCCATCCATTACTGTTTTTCTGTGTTTATTACTGTTTTGTGTTTTACATCACTCTGTTTAGTCGCGTTAATGACCAAACAGATCTCATTGTCTTTTCGCAAACAGGTGTCGCGATACTTCTCAGTAGAATAGTACGTATATAAGCAAAGCTGCTAACTGCTAACGGTCGTTGTAACAAAAATAGCTTCACAACAGCGTCGGACCGCATGATTTGTTCCGTATGCATCACGTCTACGACAGAACTCTGCTCTGAACGTTGGTAAAACTTCTTTAAACTTTAAAACTAGCTTTTTCTTAGGACAACAAAACGACCAGTATCTCATGGGACACGCCTCGTATATATGAATCGCTTACTTTTAACCAACAAGAGTATAGAACGATCAATGTAACTAGACGCAATCAGTGAAAAATTGCTGCCTTTTTGTCTTACTGTAATACCGTATCCGGGAACTGCAAGCATTAAGCGAAGGTCGCTTTTTCCAGGGGCAATAATAAGGTCATAATTGTAAACGGAGCGGATCATTGTAGAGAGGAGAGATTACTTCGTGTTAACCTTCTTTAACTAACGCAGGCGCTGATGCAAAGAGCCACGGGTCCTCAGTAGGATCGGATATTATAGACTGGCTATTTGGAAAATCTTGCGCAGGACATCGATTTCGGATCACGGCATGATCGCCGCCTTCTGTTGACAAACAATGGACACAGGTAAACGCACACAGTACTGACTAAACGATGTCCACTGGTTTAGCTCTCAGAGTATAAACGGTAATGGCAATTTTGTGAATACGTTTTACGACTGTCAATCTAACAATAGTAAATGGCCCTAACACGGTCCGAAATATCCTTGAAGCAATCCGACGATAAAGTTCTAGTATGAGGACAAGTTTTGAACCGAAATCAGAAGTCGGGAATGGAAGCGACCCAGTGGGCATCTAAACGATGAATACAATTCCATTCGCAGAATTCAGGCTATAACACATTATTGACAGAATGGCTTGTGACTTCAAGGGCTGATATTAAGATACGCACGCAGTCGGAAAGATGCATGTGTAGAAATAAAAGAGCGCACAACCGTAATCTTGAATCTAAACCCTATAAAAGATTGTATTGCTTGATTTTTCAACGTTCCGTTACCACTCCTATCAATAGATTATGCGTAAAGTTGTTATGAAAGCATTGTACGTTTCGGCGGGTTAGCATCAAAAAGACGTCCCGTTTCCTTTTCGCTCTTTCCTGGTGTCGTCTGCTTCTCGGCGGGTTTAACTAGAGCCTGCTTTTAGCTGCTGCTATATATAATCACTACGTCGTTTTCCTTTTTTTTCGATTTACCTAAGGCACCACTTCCTTTACAAGATAATCGTAAGAAGATTTCGGTGGCAATAATTACTGTTGTTACTGTATATATCTCCGCTCACTCAAGACGTGAGGCGCTAAACACAAAGCCACCTTTGACACACTGGATTTTACGAGTTCTGTATTTCCTCACGGTTTGTAGATTATAGTTTAGGGCAGTGATACAGTGATTTTAAAGGGAAAATGCTATTCGGGGGGGGGGTTGCAGGGTAAGGCGTGAGAGGCAGGCCAAAGGAACGCAGACGATGGGGTTGAACAATACGCTTTTGAAGTATTATGGTAAGGCTTATAGTCGTTCGTAGGTCGAGATCGAAAAGGCTGAAAAATAAGTGGACATTTCGGTAATAACTTCGACCAAAAAATGAACCTTGGCCACTGGTACACAAGGGGATATTGTACCAATTTTTCAGAGAAAGTATAGCACAAATGTGATTTTTGTAAGACGTGTACTGGGTAAGAGAACGTGTCCACGCATCATACGATTGTCAGCAAGACAATCGTATTTCTTGGAAATTATTTAGAACAACTTACTATACAGTTATCATGTATAGAAAGTTTGTTGAATTGATGCTGATACGGTAGTAAGGATCCATTTAGATGTTGACTAACTAATTTTCTCTAAGACGACACAGAGATTTTAACCGATTCCTACCTTTTTCGGGTGAAAGGGCGAGAACCAGCGGTTAATCCGATATCCACTATCCTTTCGTTTGGAAAGCATCGTCATTTGAAATGCCGCATCACCGCGGTAGAGATCAACTCACTTACCAACAGTGCAGCATAAATATGCCGCATAAACACTGGGACTTCTACATGGTAAATGTCAACCTGTTATTTAACAGGTCGGCAAGTACAAAACATCTTAAAACAAAATTAATGTATGTTTTGTATGTAATGCATGACAGTCCTTATCGAGTGCTAGAAACTGGTCCCGTATGCGCGGCAATTTCCTGAGCTTCACTCACATGTTCACTATTTTAATTACGTCCCTTTGAAAAGAAAATACAGTCTTTAAGTGATGACGATGATTATTATGACAACTATAATAACTTAAACCACCCGCTTCGGGAGAGATCTATAAGCTAATAGCTGTTAATCGACATGATGATTTTTCAAATGCTAGTAACTTGTCATTTAAGGTGACGATGTTGGTTGAACTTTGTTTAACTTTTTTCTTATTTGTCGTCTTCCTTCGTTCAAGTGAAGTTCCGTTTGACAAGCGATGAACACCGAATTCGTTTGCATGCACGACTGATTTCTACATGCGCTTGATCCTCGGTATCAATAAGTTAGAGCATTATAGCAAAGCACCGCCACATATCACCGATATTTAACCTATTAGATAATAATAATCGCAACGAGAAATGCTTCGCCTAGTTGCTTCGTTTATGGTAGCGGTTCTGTTTCCTACTGAGCACCTTGTCACGCCACATCTTCCTTGGATAATAACCAAAACACAGTCTTACATTTATAACTTAGCATTATCGGGATCATTGTCGTTATTGAGAGGAATCTATGTGTCGATGTATCTTCTATTGGTCCACTTTTGGATCATAGAAAAATTCTGTCATTCTCCGATGTCTTGAACACTTTTTGCTCCATATAGCTTCATATATATATGTGCGCTGTCCGCAGGTTTCGCTGTTAATCACCATTTCTCTCTGTTCGACGACGCCGACTCTTCGTCATCATCAACCCGTATCACAGTTTGTCGCGTATGGACAACGGGCTCGACTTCCGGAGCATCCTCAGCAATAGTGGATGGCGGAATCCGTATCAGTGCGGAAGCCGGATGACAAGACTGACATTGGACAATACTGGCGACGTAATCCAAGGCGGTAAGGTAAAAGCAATGACGAGTCAAGTCGTAATCGTGCCGTCCCGACCGTTGTCTTTCGTTGATGTCGCTGTCGTTTCCCAATGACACTCGTATACCCTCTGCTATAAGCCATGTCACCACACAGTGTGCTCTTTCTTTGATTGATTCTGCTAATAGCGGCTATCTTTAAATAGCATTTTTTTGTCTTCTTTGATGATGTCTTTAAGCGACGACACTCACTCAGTTACGACACTGGATTCAGATGCTCTTTTCTTTTACTACGCCTGTACAATAAATTTAGCGCTAGTATGCATCGCGCATGCCATTGGCAACAACACTTGACAACCCAAAGTGACTTACACTCCTATGTTACCTTTTTAGTTCTTGATTTTTGATGATGTCACCTGATTTTGTCAACGCGTCTTATTGCCTTAAACAGGTCTTTACGCACAAACGACTTTCTCATTACTTAAGCCGTTAAGGCCGAACTGCAACGACGTTGCCTGCCAATCTACTCTTTGAGGCGGGCCATTGTTACTGAACTTGTAGCACAGTAGTAACAATGACAGCAACGTTGTCACACGTAATGAACGCCTTTGCTAAGGGTCATCAATAGTAGTAGCGGCTGTGAGCAAGGGACTGGCAAAGGCGCCGGTCCCATGATCTGTACTGTGTGCAGAGTACGGCATAGGACTTTGAAAAGACCGCGTACATCCGTCGTTATCAAAGGGGCGTTCGATTCTGCTGTGGCAAGACCCCGGCTACGAGACTCCGGCGCCTGCCTTTACCCAGGGGCCCTCTGAGTAGCAACAGCAGCAAGCGTGTGGAAGAGAAGAAGTTAAGCGAACAGGGCCCCCTAATGGAAAGGTACACCGTTGCAGGAAGTAGCTGCTTGCCTCGGTCGCACTCACCGCTAAGCGGAAACCACCACACGTCAGCGGCCAATCTCTTACCCTCTCGTGACCCTCACTCATCGTGCACACTCAACGCAAAAGGGAAAGGGACAACGGGCGAAGGGCCTAAACGGGAAGCCCATGGGACACTGGGTCGTCAGGCAAGTCCATTTTTCCCGAGATTTCGTAATCCTAGGCGTCACCCCGATGGCCTCCGAAAGGAATAAAAGGGACAAGGCTCCTTTATCGCACGCTTATTTATCTTAGTAGCCCATTTAAATCTTCTACATGCATTGTAAGCCGACAGACATTTTAAGCAGAAACGCTGCATACACGCAATTTTATATTGACACCTGTCGCCGGTTCATAGACAGGTCCTGAATCAGAATAGTTCCCGTCGACTCAATCTACCAATTAGCAGCAAGATACCATCGAGAATGTATCGTATAGTATAAGGTTCTATGACTTGAAGTTGGCCAGCTGTTCTCATCGTTGCCTCGCTAGATAACCTTGTCTTAGGAAGTCAAACTAAGGTTTGGCGTTCGTCAACACTCAATATCCTGATAGCAGCATCGAGCATTTCCCATTGGCCTAGTTTTCCTCGTCTGGGGTCCTCACCCGCCTGCGCACCGACTGCCCGCCAAGATGAACTTAAGCAACTCGAGAGTCACCTATGGGCAATAGCAAGGAAAGGACGACGGGGGAGGGTTGCAAGGACGTCTGCAGGTTCTGTCTGATGAGACGCCGAAGCGAGCAAGCCGACCCAACAATTGGAGCTGCATGGGGCGTTCCGATCGAAGCGCACAAATAATATCCAAGGTTTATGTTTGGCTGCCGAATCTTGCCATATTGCCGTCAATCGACTGATACTGCAGGACTAACCAAACGGATGATATGGATAAGTTAAGCGTATAGTTTGATCAAGGCAGCTCATTTCGGGTAGCGATTTGCGGTTAATTCGAGTCTTTAGAAAATGCTGATAGATTAGTGAACGACCGGTATAAGGGAAGAAGAGATACACACATCAACGAAAGTAAATTGCTTTAAGGCCTACCTTATAATAGAATCCAATTCACTGAAATGTATAGATATCGCCATTACCACTTTACTTCGAGTGTGATGACACTCGGCAAAATAGGAGCAGTGGCGTAGTTTGGGTGACTAGTGCGCTTATTTCTTAATGCGTAACCACTGGTAACCAAAAACTCGCGGCTATCGATGGCTCAAATCCTAGCGTTACCAAAGGAGTTACTTTGACATATGGTAATTATGCCATGTCATAAGTCGGTCTTATAAGACGTAACGAAGGGGAAGCACGATAATTATCTATAGAAGGGTATAAACGTTCGGCAGTGGCAAAAGAAAAACTAAACTATATAGGCATTTCAATGATTTTGTACATTTTTAGTTGTTTTTGTGTCCTCGCATTTATAGGCGCGTGCAGCCGGCCATATGATACTGATATGGATATCAGTATCATATGGCCGGCTGCACGCGCCTATACAAACAATGCAGCAACAAAGGCATACAAACAATGCAGCTTAAGATAACCTACTTTTAGCACCAGACCCAGGAAGCGCCGCGGAAGTTTACCCCGATAACAATTACAAAACATTATTAAATAAATATCATACCCTACTACCGTTGCTCATTACCCAAACACAACAGGAACGGGGCCTACACCGGACCGTTAGCAGGGCATTTGTTTGGAAGCATCGCCATGGCAAGAGTAGTCAATGAGTATGCTGCCCCGCTAATTCAAATCCTGGCAGTGCCAGCACTACTACTACAGATATTAATAATCGTATAAAAAGACATTAAAAAATAATTATGTACTACTATTAAGTTTAATAACGGCGTTTTAAAAATCTAGATTAAACAAACCATAGATAAATTCGGTAAGACTACTCTGCCTACAAAAATCGGTCAGCCTCTGTTGAAACTCATATCTTATTTCCTGATGCTCTTGGCTTATTTACGCGCTTCTTCAAACGAATTCTCGCAGCGGCACACATAGTTTCTACCTATTCTAAACATTGCGCTCGACCTGCCCAGTGTTTCTCTCAATCAGATCGCAAGAAGGTGTGACTGCAGATCTGATCGTCTGATGACGGCAGAACTAAATTTCGACGGAATGGATTGGTACTTTCATTTGTAAAGAGATGCAAACGTATCAGACAGGATGCCAGATAAGGTCATACACTTAGGTCTACGGAAGGAAGTCAGTCTTTCCACGACATTGTCTGTTAGGGTATAACATCGCAAGAAAGTCGAATTATGACCCCTCGCTGCCCTATCGTTTAACAAAGAGCCGTCGTTTAACACAATCGAGAACAATAGTAGTAATAATGTAAGAACAGCACAATTCAGAAAAGTCAAATGGTGTTCCTAAGTGTGCTACTAATCATCACGAGGTAAACGAGCGAGTAATGTGGGCCGTGATCGTTGTATATCTAGCGATTTAGAGTACGAGTTACTGTCAATAGCTCACGCTGACTTAAACTATGAATTTAAGTCAGCGCGGTAAAGATCAGCAGTACGCCGAGCAGTACAATTTCTAAAACACCGAGGGAGCCGAGCTAAAAAATCAAGCATCTTTTAGTTGACCGACCGACGTATTGACTCGGAAGAAGTTTCGTACTAGTGATACTGGATGAACAGTTAGGAAATTTCGCAGTATCCGAGTACCGCATACTCCTCTATACGGTAACACCAGAAACGATTCTTGTCTAAAGGTCATTTATTCCCAGACGAATACTTGATCACAAATAAAATCATATTTATGAATACCGGGATGTGTTTTGTTTTTGGGCTTAGTATAATCTTACACGGACTACGTTACGACCTATCAGTTTATTTCTATTAGAAATATTTCACTGGTAAGCTGGTTGTTAGTCTTGTCGTTGGCTTTACTACACTAACAGATAGATGTACAAAGCCGTACAGCAACTTCCCCGTAGATACAACGAGTATATATATATATATGATGATATAAAAAAGCGTTAAATCATAAATACCATGGGTATCAGCAATGGGTATTTTTCAGATAGATGACAACATATAGGCATAATGGCTGAGATTTACAATGACGCCTTAATACTTTGCTATTATATGCCAAATTTGTTAAACTTCTACAGATGTTCATCGCAGAGCCCCTTTTATTTACACGGGTGTCGTTGGCGGAACTCTACAAGTTGCTATTCGTGATCTTTTCCTGACAGTGTTAATGTTACTGATCTCTGTCCTTCTTGTTTACCAACAGGCACATTTGGCCTGTTCTGTATTCAGGTGTTAATCATTCGTATTATATCAAATCAGTCTCTGTCGTACGCTGTTAGTTCTTCTCGTCGCTTATTTCTGCACGACGAACTATATTGACCGTACAGCAGGCCATCGAGTGAGCCATATCCGAGTCTTTTGAATCCGCTAATCGAAAGCAGCTTGATAACAAGCAGCCTTGACAATAGGAGCCCACGAGTTTTCCGTCGATTTGGCCTCTTTGAACGTTACTGTCGCAGCTACTGACCTGCTGGCCGACCATCTGGCTACGCCGGCTAACGATATTGCATAATTATCACATAAATTATACGAATATATATACGCAGCACATATATACGTGTGACGTCAAGCTGTCGAAGTAGTCTCAGGCTGTTCGACCCATCAGCGAAAACAGTTACGTGAACCCACCTCAGGCTCTCGACTCAACTGAACCTATAAAAAGGCCCATTTTTCCATGTTAAACGCCACGTATTATGTGAGTGCCGTTAGCAACGCCATAATCACTATATTTGCTTCTATATCAGCAGTATTATTCAAGTGCTAATTTACATATGATGCACGTATGAGATTAAAAAAAAAAACAACTTATAAGTTCATTTTAACCAGTTCAATAAAATGAATTAGTTATGTGCTATTATAAAATAAAACGGATTTATGTGGTATCCTTGGTCTTTCAAGTTTTAGCGGCCTCCGAAGCTTAGTAAACAAATGCGTTACCATTGTTCCATTACGGTAACATGGTAGGCTGACCCCGATAAGACATGTGTGTGCTACTGATGTAGAGGTGCAATAGACCGTCGCTGGTAGCGCTTCGTTTTCCATTGGTTGGACACTTCATGGGGAAAGATAACTAAGGGAGCGTACCGTGTGTGTCACGTTGGAACGTTTCTTTTGCTTCTCCAATTATTTTTAGTTGTTGTATGCATGCAACTTAGCCAATCATATTATGTTCACGTGATCAGATGCGTGACACAGGACATACGAACGCCGTATAGGCTTTCTATGGACATGCGTACCATGGTACGGATGATTCCTGGTTCCCAATAAAAGCGTTCGAAAGTATCGCATCTTCGTTGGAAGATCTTCGTTGGCTGTTGTTGGTCTGTAATGGACCAATCGTAACAAAAAGCGAACATGAGACTGGAAATCTTTCAGCAGCCTATGATGTGTTGGATTCAACTAAACTCAATCGACTAATGCCGCCTGATTTTTCTAAGTATCGCAACTATCATAATGTTCCCATGATGAGCCCACTGTTGAATTTTATAATGTTCAATTTGGCTACTTTTATTACTGTTAAATTCTGGCTCGTCAGCTAAAAAATCACTATTGGCAGGTAGCAAGAACGTACGTGACCAAGCTCTCTAGTTGGTGTAGTTAAAATTTGGCATTTCTGATCGCTGTTGAACCCTACTGGGTCACCCGCGTACCCTATCAGCCACGGTCGTGTCCAAATCGATATGGGCCTGGTGAAAAAACGCATAGTCATATCATGGCGGCCTTACACACCTTGCTCGATCATTTTTTTTTCCTCTCTCCTCCACTCAGTCTTAGAGCTTTTAGGAGCAACGCTTGTCTTACAAGAGCCCTTACAAACAATAGCAGTAAAGGCTACGATATAATAATGACCGCGGCGCTAAGCTCAACCACAACTTATCAGTAACTCATAATTTATTAATAGATATGGCGTGGACAAACAGTGATGTTCGCGCATTTAGGCGCTCAGTGTACTCATGAGTCCTG
>NW_019214596.1:0-94762 GCF_002532875.2 Varroa jacobsoni
AGCGAGAGAGAAAAAGAGAGAAAATTGAATAATTTATTGTACGCTTACTCAATTGTGTATGTATGTGTTGCGTTTGGCTGCAGGTATTAGCCAATACTGCCTTAGGAGTAGGCCATAGGTCGCGAACGAATAACCGAGTGTGGCTCATTTATGTGAATGGCAAATCGGGGATGACGTTGGTTACAATTATTAAAACAAGTTTAGTAGACAGCCATTGGAGCTAAATTACGAACGGCAACAATATGTAAAGCAGGACTACCTTCATTTCTAACATCTCGGTAGCCGCCTACCATTTATATTGTGCTACATCGATAAGGTCAAAGAAGTTTGCTTTTCTTTTGTGCGCAGAATTTGCCTATTTGTCATCTTCGAGAGCATTCGTTGCGTCGAGCCTTTCGCGAAGCAGACGAAGTTCACGTCATGGAGAACAGCAGTATGAAGCAAGATCGTCGTGCAGCTCCAGGCCAGTTAGATAGCTAGAAATTATATGTGGTAAGGCATTGTTAGTGGGTATGTGCGAAGAAGTCAAACAGACAGATCAACGAAGCGGCAGAAAAGAAGCAATGGGTACGATTGACAGGTGCAGAAGCAAGGAAGGAAATCTATTGCTGCTGTTTGTTTCTGTTGATCCGTGTTTATCAGTGCCGGTGACAGTGGCACTAGGTCGTAGTCTACACCCCCGCCGCTGCTTTGAACCACGAACGAGTGACTCTCATATGCTCCCAGTAACCCACTGAATCGTCGACACACTCACAGACGAACAGGCAGGCGAGCAGACAACACACAACAGTATCCTAGGTCCTGCTATATCGATATGACGGATGTTAAATTAATGCCATCACATCAGTTTTGTTGCTACGGGTTAGTTGATAGAGAGCAACACACGAAAAGCCATACACGCGTAGGGAACGGTCCAGAGAAAGAGATCGACAGATAAAGGTACAAAAGCGCAGGCCCAAATAGGGCGACCAGTGGACCGGTGCTTGGACAAACAGGCACCTGTGTTATCAGTAACTGTTAGAATCGCCACAGCGGCTGTGCATGAACAAATTATACGCATCTGCAAGCTACAATCTCGTCGCCGTCCGCTATCTACTTGTTTATCTGCGCTGTGGACTATACGAGTTTGGATGGAATGGATATTAACGGGTTATGCTAGTTGGTAGAGTGTCAGCAGCAGGAGCAACAAATAGCGCCATCAATAGCAGGAATTTAGTAGCTTACCGCAAATGGATCCTGATTGATTAGACCTGGGTTGCGCAAAGACCTACTGATTAATGCGCTGAAAATAGGAATAACGAGATAGACACCCTACAAGAAAGTTCTGGAGTGCCAGTCAGTTGTATGGAAATGAATCTGTATGTATTTGTATGCTAGCGAAGAAGGAAGATCGAATCCAAGCAATGACAACAGCTAAGGTTAGCAATAAAGAGAATCATTGAATTGTTGCTCAGTCTGTTTTTGGTAACATTTGTTTACTGTCAGGGACGAAACTCGTTGCAATGCACGTTACACCTATGTATATGCAGACTAGTTTTACGCCAAGCAGGGTATCTCTAGGATACCTCTTTGTAGCTCAATGGGGTCAATACGAAGATTTGGTGCGTAAGCGACAGACTCCAAGTCACAACTGTAAAAAAAGAGTTAAACAATCATTCTAACGGTTCACGTTCTCCTAACAGCGGTCAGTCAAATCTTTCCGATCGAAAGTGTTTTTCTTTGAATTTGTCGCCTTCGCTGGCCAGAGTCAGGTCTGCTATTATATATGTCTCATCGATCGAGGCCCGTAAAAGACGGTCTCGAAAGCATATAATATCGCCGCTACGCACTTAACATTTCAGCATTTATACCAACGTATCCGTTCGGCAACTTTGGCACTTGTCGTAGATCTTGACTGCGTTTTCATGGTCCTTCGTGCCGCGTATTCGTAACGTTGAACAAACGTACATCAATCAATTCCAATGATCTGCAGCTAGCGAGCGATATCATCAAGGTTATTGTGTCACTCTGTAGCCAATATCTAACGGCTGTTCAATTTTCATCCTAAAACTAACGGCTCGTTTCGCTCTGATTGTCTCCCTGTTTACCCGACATGTAGAGTCTGGCACTAACGTTAAGCCCCTATACAGTATTCACGATTCACGGTTTTGATTGAGATCTGCTATAGAAAACGTCACCTGTCAACAAATGTACCGCTCGCACTCACGTTTATGGTAAATTCAACCTACAATAACTGTTGGTAAGCGTAGAATAGTAAAAAATTAGGTGACCAAAAGAGGGCTGGATAAACAAAAGAAAAGCTAAGTCTAGACAAATCAGTGATGATCTACCGCTCGATCCCTTTAGATAATTCGCTTAAAATTTGAAAAAAAAAAAAAAAAAAAAGGCAAAAAACTGATTTTTTTCTGTTTTTTTTTCTTCTCTTTCTAGTTGCTTTATCAATTATTTTTCAATATTAAACTCCAGTTTAGATTTCGGACCTTTGTCACACCATAATCCCCCTGATCGTAGCGAACGTAAACTACAACCATAGGTGTAATTGCCCCAGCGATAATCATTGTCTCCATTCCTTAATCCTGTACAATAACATTGTAATATTCTCTATTGCATTTAATAATTGTTACGTTCTAGGCAACAGAAACGCTGAGATCAATCAGTCAACTCATATTTATTAATTTTGAATGAAATGTCATGATGACCGTATGCGCTGCTATCGTTTCGGCCACCTAACAGCTCTGGAGTTGCAATATATTAATAAGCAACTGTTATATTTTCTAGGAATTTAACAATAAGAACCTATTGAGGTCGGTAAATTTTCATTACACATCCTGACGGTCGACCTAACGACAAGTGACTGCCGATCCAATGTATTTTATTTAGTGGTCATAGTTCCTGCTTCGTCTTCAGGCTGCGATCGTCGGCCTGACCTATAGGTTAACCAGAGTCAAAATTATTGTGCAATATTACGAGTAACTATGTCCCAAGTTGCGGTGTTGTAAATGGACACAAGATGACAAACCCGGCGATCTGTCCCGGTTTCAGGACAATTGCAGGTTGCCTAATGGTTTCCTTGAGATTTCCAATAGTTTAAAGGCGTTCTTTTCCCTCCTCCTCGCCTCCATATAGATCTAAACCTAATACTGTGGTAAATTATCTAACCGGACCGCTAATTTGGGTTCGATCTGTAGTGATATTGCGTGAGGAATCCTCCACATGTATACAATGTTGCAACGAGTGACAATGATTACGACTCAGCTGTTGTTGCCTTTAGTTCTAAAGGCCCAACCACTTGCTGATAATACGTAACTTAAAAATGACAATAACACGTCCAAGTGTAACTACCGATCCCCCAATGCAATTTTCATCCTCTCTAAAAACAGCTTTTTAAAGTTCATTCGAGACACAGTAGTTACCAAACGCAGCGCCCCCCAATAGAACTTTCTCCGATTAGTGTATGCACGTGACGATTATGGCGACTTTGTTTCCAACTGTACATAATGATGGCGCTATATTTACTGTGAGCGTTTCGTCAAATTGGGTGAGCATTCCAAACCGACTCAATTAAACAAGCATATTTTTTCCACAGTCGTCGTCGCGTTTAAAAGAGCAGTTTTGTGTGATTCCTCCACCTGCCAAAGCCCCAAATGACTTTTGAGACTGAATCAGCTGGTGAGCATCTTCGAAGGCCCCCTCCCCCTCACTTCCGTCTCTTTGAAAGATCGTAACGTCCCTTATGGGTATATATGTATCGTATGTGTTGAGCAATCGTGTTGGCATACCATAAAGTACGAATACCGCGGAAATTTCTCTAAAAGAGCGAAACTATCGACGTTTACATATTCTCTTTCCTGCCTTCACATTTGTTACTGACGGCTACGCCTTTGTCGGCCATCGAAGCTTTGGAAACAAACTACAAGCGTATCATTAACGTACAACTCTTTCCATTGAACCTTGGTCCGAAACGACATTTGTGTCCTCTTCATTTGCCAACACGGAAATTCTTCGTATATCAAGCTTGCTTATAGGCTTGTAGGCCACTGCGATTGAAGCCTTACAATCGGTAATAGTAGTACGCTAAAATGCTACTTCTCACTTCAGCTAGTCGCAACCATCGATCCTCATCCCATTACCCGCCTTTTCCTTCCAGAGCTGCAAAGAACAAGAACACGTGAAAATTTACGCCGACGATAAGCAATCCTAATAGCTAACCGGATTAACGATGTCATGTTTACTACTAGATCATAATAATAATAATAGCGGTATGACAACCAGCGCCACAACTACTGCAGGTACTGCACGCGGAACGCGTTCACTAAAAATACACACACGCCAAACTTATATACGTTACTGCACTACTTTCTATAATTATCATTTGTGTCGTTTACAAACGACAAGCAGATACGGTCGGAAACGTTTCCGTCGTGCTGGCTAGATCACGAGGCGAAAGGATGCCGATTCGAATGGCGAATTTTTTGTTCATCAAGTTACGGATATAGAGAAAAGTACGCCTAATAATCGATATATTATGCTCACAAAAAGCTAAAACTGCACATAAACCTAAGACTGTAGTCGTTCTATGCCGTTTGATTTAATACTTCAACGGTTATTCGAAGAAAATCTGTCCCCTTAAGGGGTTCCTGGTGAAGAAAGTTGTTACCTTGATTAGCCTAATAGTAATTTGGTGCTGCGGATTCTAGCCTTACGACCAGCTATGTAGTCAACGTCTGTCCTGCATAACTCTAACGCGCCACTCAAACTGACAGAGCGCGTCCTGCACCACGGTCACAAGAGAAAAATGACAGTTACCAGGTCTCATAAATACCAATATGTGTCTGCGCCAGCCGCGCAGGCAGAAGTATTGATTGTTCGCTAGCCAACACGCGCGACGGATCTTTTAATCGGTGGCTGTATGTGCGCTGTATATGTACATAGGGCCCACCGGATCATGACGGAACAGATGTATGTTTATCTCAAACGTTATTCTGCTAGAAGCAGAATTTCCCGCCGCCTGTGGCCCTTACCGACCCACCCGCTTCCGTACTCCAGTTCAGAAATGTAAAATGTGTAGTAGTATGTCTGGTACACGCGTATAATAGTCGCGATACACCATTGGCTTGCACACGCATAGGTACACCATTTGTGCGCGTACCGCGCGATGTTACAGCTGTACAGGCTCCACGTCGCTGGGGTAAAGAACAACCCTCACCGTCCGAGTCGGATCAGCTGGTTCGCCGTCGCATTCGCTGGTTCAGTTTGAATGAACGGAAAATGAGCGTTTACGCAACGAGATGGCTGCCAAATGCTACTGCCGTCGTTATAGTATTATATATTCCCATTCCGGGTTAGCTTTCTGTCGCCTTTCACCATCACGACGACTTCAACCAAGCTGATCTTGAGCTTTGTCCTTGACCTTGCTACTGGTTTGTAGCAAGTATCGACAGAAATAGGGGTATTCTCTCGTGGTACAATTTGCACCCTAAATAAAAACACGTTTTACACTGTGAGATATTTTGAGGGTATAATATATTATATGAAATCGCTAGCTGCGCTTTAGCAGTAATTTATTTTACTTTTATTAGACCCCCATGAGCTATCACTAGCGACCAGTAATATTCTAGCATTTAACAGTGAATAATCCGCTACAACAAAACTGTGTTGTTTTCAGCTATTCTCATCCCCTGCAGGTGGCATATTTTTGCTTCCGTTCTTGAATCTCAGCTTCTAACGTAGTACTATCAATAGAACATATATATATATATTTTTTTTTTTATTACATCTTAGATTTATATATATATATATATATATATATATATATATATATATATATATATATATATATATATAACTGCGGTTAGCAGTGTAAATCTAAGATGTAATAAAAACGTTTATAATCGAACGCGATTCCGCTGAGACACCCCTATCCAACTAGAAAGAAACAGCTCAATTTTATTTGATATCCATTTTTTTATTATTTTTATTTAGGGTTTTTTTGCATTTTTCCTCTCCTTAGTTCAATTAATCGTCTTTTCTCAATTGTCCATTCATGGGAAATGTATATACAGGCGAAGTTTTTAAGGAAGCGAAGGTATTATGATACACGCATGAGATGACCTGCTTGCTTATATATATATATATATATATGTATATATATATATATATATAGGTATATGGTACAATACATTGAGACGACGGGCTATCTGTAACTAACATTGCTAGCTTTCGGCTATTCTTGATGTCCAATCTAAATGGACTCGTACTTTGTATTCCTCCATCCGGCATTGTGGATTGGTTTTTTGTTAGCAGCTTTCGCCTTCGCCTCATGTTTTTTTCGTTTTTGCCGCAGCAGCAGCAGCAGCAGTGGGGCCTATGTTCCCGCCACTGATTATTATCTGGCCGTGACACTTTACATAAGCGCGCATGGCAATGGTTAGCGCGCTGGCCAAACACTCTTTCAGTCTACATATCGGGGAGAGATATACAATAGTAAAATACTCCTCAATATAATTATTGTTATTTCAAATATAATAATGTCAAATTCACAAACCCCCATTATTTTCTTTATTATTTCATCTAACCAACGGTTGTTATTGTTGTTTGCTCTAGATACACATTTGTTGCTTGATAAATAATAGTCCTTAGATATTTCTTAATTAACTACTTGTTTCTGTCGTATATAGTGAGGGTGATGATATTCCTTTGCGCATTATTGTCGGGCCAGCCGCAGACGCTCAGGGGGCTCAGGACCTGTTTTTTAGCCTTCCACTAATTGTGTGCACATGTTTGTTCCTTTATCACGCGATTGACGCCGGCACAGTCGAATTCAAGTGTTGGGTTGCTTTCTTCGTAAAGGAGTTATTAGCGCTCCTGTCCAACTTAGAACTTGGACGTCGAGCTGTGAGAATCAGAAATAATTTGCCAAAGCTGCGGACACCCACAAACACGTGTGTATGTATCATCGTCATTGTCTTCCTCTCGTCATCAAGTGGGGATTAGGATATGGTTGATGAATCATAGACGCCGACGTTAACAAACCACGTTGACGAATCCACGAACGTTGACCATTGTCAATGTTCGTTTCTACTACGACAAAATATAATGTATACGGGTATAATCATATATATCATTGTCACATTTATTATCATAATGTTATGGTGAATAAGTATTTTATAGGTGTGTGTGTATATATATATATATATATATATATATGTATGTATATATATATATATTTTTTTTTCTTTTATAGGTAGGATAGTATCACAGTGACGTGTTGTTGGTAAAGGGAGTGGCCTGTTCCACAGTCCGAGACGTCCTAAGCGCGCGACTCTGGTCACATTGCACTTTATAACTAGCCTTTTAGCTTCTTATCCCCTCTCGCTTTACAAATAGTGGTTTTCATTTTACAAGTAATAGTAATAATAATAATGATGATAGAATTTGATCATACAAGTGTAGTAATACTTGGGGTGATTGGTTTTAACCGGGATCAACAGGAGAACTGGAAAAGAATACAGGATGACACAACATCGAGGGCAGAGTCACTTTTCACCCTCTTGCGGCGAAAAGCTATGCGTTTGCCATATGCGCACAGCTTATTACCCATGTTGCTGTTGTTGACGATGACAATTGTAGATCACTTTGGGAGGGGGGTAGTACGCCATCGTCACACTCTACGTATTTTGTTACAACGGATTGATCATTTTTTCCCTGGTCGTTTTTATCTCACTACACGCATCGGTACTACCTCGAGGTTGTTCTTCTCCCATACCCTCGTTATCCTAGCGCACACTAAGCAGGGTCAAACGCCCCGCGTACTCCTGTTTCTGTTTCGTATAGCTGACTTAGATTGCAGTTGAGCAGCATTTACCCACTAGCACTTTCTTGCAGTCTTGCTAGCTTCTCAGCTCTGAGCTGCTTCACACGCCCCGTTGCCGTGTCCATTCCTAATCACCAACATCGAGAGCTGCCGACTTGAACATGCTTATTTGCTTGCCTGCGTCCTATTTTAGCAAGCTTTCTTAGGTAGTCCCCGGCTTTTCTTGAGTACGTTCTTCACCCTTCAAGATAGAGGTCCTACGACTCCATCTTAACCATCTTTGTCGATAAATTAAGGGGCGATTCGCTCGCCGAGATTGCGGTGCTCGGTGGAGGCGAAGGTGAGGATGATGTCACCGGTTGTTGCTGCTGCTGCAACGTAGCAGTTGTCATCTGTGGCTGCTGTTGCAGCTGGCTAAATGGACACTGCATAGGTGCCTCGGTACGCATGATAATGTTATGGATGAGATCGGTACGCTTCATCTGCTGCTCGCTAAGGAACTTGGGCGCTTGCTGTAATGCGCCAACTAGTGTTGAGTGAGCGGTCGCTAAGTCTCCCGTCGTGGACGACGCCGGTGGCGGCGAATGCAACCGTACAGCCTGGGCTGCACGCAGCTTCTTATGGTGACGGTATGCCTCTTCCATAAGCTGATTGGGCGATACAAGCGGCGGGGCTTGCAGAGCCCGCTTCAATACCGGCATATCTTCATCAGCTGTCGTTGAGGCCGGCTGCGACTGCATATGTGGCTGCAAAGCGACAGTGTCCACCTCATCGGTGGAACGCGGCGAGGAGCAGACCGACGTGGCTGGAGTGCAGCTACCGTGCTCTTTACCTGATTCGATGCCAGAGTCTGTCGGCGAGTCAACTCGCGCACGGAACGGACGATATACAACACTGCTATCGACAACCATCGTTAACTCGCCAGCCGAAGATGAACTACTAGTAGACGAGCTGAATGAACTGCTACGGGTTGGGCTTTTAGATGGACAAGCCAGGGCGCTGTCCAGTGATGAGGTTGATGTCGATGAATGTGGTGACGCAATTGGTGACCATGAGTTACGCTCATGGGCGACCGGCGCAGGCGGCGCAGGATGGACGCCCGTCCAGGGTTCGATGGGCGACGACACCGCGGTGTATGGCGGCGTTGTCGACTGTGGCTCCATTTTGTACGCGAGCAACTTCTCGGAGTGCAAAGTATTGAGCGTGCGCAGATCTGGAATCTTCTTCATTAGCTCGGCATACACATGGGTATCCTCCGACGTCGGGCACACTGCCTTCTGTAGTACGTCCATTAGGCGACGTTGAATTTTATGCACAAGCTCGGCGTTCCTTAGCCCAGGACGATCTGCAAGCGTCAAGAAGTATACGTCAAGGTAACGACGATCGTATAGCACAGCAGAAGAGCAAGTATAATAATAGTAAAATGTGATGGCCGTTTCTAACTATGCATGCTTCTGACAACGAGTCTCTAGAAACCAAGCAGTAGCCAGATAGCTTGACGAACACACACACAGAACATATTTTGAGTGTGGCGCGCTATTGCGGAGTCGTCGGTGAGCGAACCGCGCAAAACGCGGTCAAGGTCCTAACACCCTCTCCAGTAGCAGAAGGTTCTCTGTTCCTTTGCTTGCCTGCCTGCCTGCCTGCCTGCTTGGTTGGCCCGTAAGCCCTGATTGATAGAGCCGCTACTAAGCAAAGCCGACCGGCCACCACTTTTTCGGTGACACCGTCAATCACATGGCAGTCTCCACAGGCATTCAGCGACGTTCATACACGTACAGACTCTCTCATGGAGGAAGCAGCTAGACATTACTCGATTTCTAGCATTAATGGCACTGGCATAAAGGAGGCCAATATCGAGGCCTTGACGGCTAAAGCGGAGAAAACTCTTTGCTTATTGCGCTCCTGTCCTCTCATCGTCTGTGACAAGCGACAGTGGCGACGACCATGCACACCATTAGGGTCAGCACTCTCAGTCGAGGCGAGTTCAGTGCACAGAACATTGACTATAGTACTGCTACTGTTACTGCCGTAACTACATGGGCGATGAAAATGAGAGGGGAATGGGAATCGAGAAGAAACAAATGAAACAATAACTATGAACAATTTGACGGAAGAATGAATAGATTAGATGGTCTTGTGTGGAACCCTACACAACAAACTGAGTGCTTGTAGCGCTCCCTGCTATCGCTGTTGTTGATGAGTAATTGTCTTAATAAACATAAAGGTGTAAAATAACTGGCAATTTAATTCATAACAACATAATAACCTACCGGCAGCAATAATGACGGTCGCGGTGAAGATGGCAATCTGAGCGTCTGATAGGCCAACAGCATTCATACGATCGGCGAAGTCGAACATTGAGTCTAAAAGAAAACGCGCGTTTGATGACGAATGAAGCGAGTCCCTCCGAAGGACCTGACCGTTAAGAGTGATCATCTGATTGGTTGCTGAATCGAATAAACGGGCTAACCTTACAAGCAACACTTCGAATACGCCGGCCTTAAGCAGCGTGACCTGGTCCTCTTGGGCGAGCAGCGAGAAACCCGGAATGCGCTTGGCGAACTCGACGACTCCACGAATAGCCGGCGAAAATCGCTCGGAGAAATCCTCCATGAAACGCGTCGTCCCATCATGGCTTTGGGGGTTGAGTGGACATGCCTGGAAAAAAAATTAAGTATTATATGGAGACATTGAACATACTGATTGGTTGTCTACTCAAACTCTAGAACTTCCATGCATATATAGTCTCTAGAGGACAACACATGCTACTGCTATACCCACGCTTCTTTATTTGTTTTTCTTTTCGTCATTTCCTGCTGGCTTTGCTCATAATGAATTGCTTTGGTGCTTCCTTTTAGTGCTCTTTTCCTCGTACAACCGTACACTAAGTTTAGCCTACTTGTTACACAACAGATATCATTCACGATCTATCTACATTCCTATTTGTCTGGCTGTCTGTGCGTCCATCATCATCCATCCATTTCTCTCCGTCCGTGTCTGGTGCTACTGTGAGTAAACTGCGCTGCCCGTGCTGCCATCCTATCGCCTATACTATTTATATTGTTCCTACTATATAGTATGGCTGTATATAGCCTAACCGACTTTAGATGAGACCTAACGAGCGGACAAAGAAGTTTTACTGTAGTAGAACGAGGAGCGATACGATGATGGGATCCGAAAGGGGCAGCTCCAGAGGTTGTCTGGGGAGGTATTGGAAGATGGGGGGAGGGCTAGGCGCGGGAGTTGACGGCGGAGGAGCAGCTGTGATTGTGGTGACCTTGAGAGAGGGGCGAGAGAGTTCTGCAGCTGCGCCCAATATGCTACTTGCACTCTACTAGGACGACCACGATGACCAATCACAAGCCAGTCCCATCACGAAAAGCGACCTTGACCAACGGCCTCCCCAATAAAGTTCATCCATAGCGCCACCAGCCCCTATACTTCTGTATAACCCATGAATAGGTTCATAACTACCATTGCTGAGACGCGCCCCTCCGCCTAACGTCCAACGTCTTAGTCCCCTGAATTTCGCCTTTGACGCCCACTTTGGTCCTCTCATGGCCGGTATCTGTTTCTAAAGCTGACGATTGTCTTTTTACCTCAGCTTCTTCTGCACTGCCAGCGAGATTAATAAACAGCTTCACGTGTGATTGCATCCGACTGCGGCTGCTATAGCACCTTCATAGGCTGCCAGTAAGGTTGGCTTGGACGTCACGACCGATGCTTGTTTACTGCTGCGTTTCCTACCTATCTGCGTACAATACCATTGCACTATTACTCCTCATAGATCTATAAACTTTTACCGTTATCGACTGTTTTTCTAACTTGGCGGTAGCGACAGGTGAGTGAACAAGCGGCTAACAGCAAACGGCAAGAAGCCAACCAGAGAAATCAACAACAACAGCAGCTTACCCAGCTGCAAGTGCAACACGCCCATGGCACTGCTTACAGTCACACACTCACAGACAGATATGCACACACTGACGCACACACAAACCCACGATTCCTCTGTAAACAAAGTGACCTTGAACCTCAGCGGCAACGGCGACGGTGGCAGCGGTACTAGCAATAGCTAACTCAGTTTCCGATAATTTTTCACTAGATGTGTACAAGAACATGGAGCAAAGAGAGCAATACAGGATAGTCAATAGTACTTGTGTTTCAAACAGTATCTCGTCATAATGATCAACGCTAATGCACCACTACACACATAATGGCGTCCTGCTTGCAGAGCGGAGCAAAAGCACCGTGCCGAAAGCAGCATGTGGGGCCGTTTCTATGCAGAATCTCATCGGTGTCAGTACTAATGTTGTACAAAAGACGGTCGGTCATCTGTGGCGCTTGAGACATTTTCGTTTTTTTTTTAAATGACGAACATCTACGTCGGTAACAAATCCGTCATAGCTTTCTTGGAAACCGTAGAAGGCATCGTTATTTAGTCATTCTCCTTATTCCTCAACGACGTCGTTTTCGTTCTTCTTTTCAACTGGTGGTGATGATGGCTAATCAGCAGCGAATGAGCCGCGTCGAAGGTCGCCGCACGAGCGATGATTGCTCAATGCCACCGCCATTACCGCTGCAAGCGTCACCAAGCTCGGTCCAGTACATTTACTCTTTATCGTACCTTGTTATTTGTCGTTGCTGTTGTTTGTCATTAATAGTACTAGAGCAATGTCCCCACCGTGCCGGTGCGACATATGCAATAGTCATACGGTAACAACACGAATAATCATATCGCTTCTTCTACTGCTATTACTGCGCTATACGTACTAGTATGGCAATTGATATGTATCAGCCTCCAGACAGCAGCGTCAGTAGCGGCCGTCCGCAGTCGGAACGTATCGTTGCAGGTCCAACACGTTTTCACAACGCGGCCGCCGTTCCTACAGCCATTGCTTGCTGTCCTTGCGGCTGCCACTACGCTATGCCAATAAGTGCGTGCTCTCGCGATACAACGACATTACATAACGTGTTTGTCGGTCGGTGTAATAGTGGTAACCAAGGCCGACAAAGCTAGCGGGGGAAAGAGGGACATCTTGTGCGATGCGTACGACCGACCGCTTTCGGTTAGCGTTGGGAGCCCTCGCTGAGGTAAAGTGTGCACTCTTCACTTCTCGCTACTTGCCCATTTACTATTACTACGACAACTACAACTAATAATAGGACAAACTACTTTTGCGTCTATTATCACTAGACTACGATAACTGTGCCGTAGCGGCATCAAGGAAACGGAGGAGGGGGCTTTAAGCAAACGTCGCAGATTGTTCGTGCGCACACAGACATAGCCAGTCGCTAAGAGAGAACAAAGAAAGATGCCGGACAACTACACCGAACGAGAAACGATGATGACGCTTATACACAATGCTCACTATCGTTACTATCACCGCCTATCAAGAATGACTGACTGATTCGGTAATGCCAGAAATAAAGTTCAGTCAGCTGAACTCTTGATCGGATTATTCTAATCTCTTCTAGTATATTCCTATTATTACCGTCTTAAGCTATATTCGATGCTTTGGTGGTGGAAGACCGGCTAAATGCACAGTTATTTACGCGTAGCTTGAAATTGATGATACTTACAAGGCCAGAGGGACAACGGGCGATGACGGGATTGGCTCGAGCGCGCTCGATCATCGGTGCTACCTTTTCAGCGGTAAAGTCGCACGTCTCCTCGTGAGCGCGTACGATTGTCTCGAACAGTCGCATCTCATCTTCAAGTTCGGCACACAGCTGCTTCTCCTGTGAGTTAGCATTGACCTTCTGCATTGCGGCGAGGATCTTTGCTTTCTCGCGTTTCGGCACTCGGCCAAAACGTACAGCTGCAACATAGATAACGACAAGTATACAGAAGGTTAGCCTTCTCTACAATGGTCAGCTTTGGTTCATTCCATGCTGCTGCCTTAGTCACTATATTTACTACATGTTTATGTAGTACTACATTATGCCGGCCTGCTATACTACCGCACACTTGTTGCTTGTTCACCGCGCCGAAGGGGCGACTGAGCGAAGCAATTCAAAACTAACGATTGCTCTTATCAATAGAGCACTGTAATAGTGGCAAACAGAGCCGGAACTCTCATTTTCACTATTGCTAGTAATTGCTACAAGAATATGCTGAATTATAGACATTACCACTATCGAAAAACGTACGAGGGCTCTTGTGAATGGCGTTGCTAACCGCTGCCAGATTATTTCGATGCTTCATAATCGCACTACTACCGGCGCACAATGTGTAGTAAAGTAATCCATGGTGGGGGTTCGAGCCCGGGGCCGGCTGTGCCGATTGCATGGCTGGGCTTGCTTACCCGGTATTGGGTCGGCACTTTTCTCGCGACACTGAACACGCACTCTTGTGATGATTGCAATTGTTTATATGAGATTAGACGAGGTCGTTCACCGCAAAACCTCGTTAATCGTTAAACACTTAGTCCTTGGATAATGCATAGATAGAAGATGAATTACAAAAGAATTTACAAAAATATATAGAGATAATATAAAATAGCAACGATCTATCACTTGTTGCAAAGATCCTATGTCGGGGTTTGTGATTACACAGACAGACAGACGACGTTCGCTGTCTTTCGCTGCTGCCGCTCAATCAACTCTGTAAGTATCCCTTGATTCGCTTCAAGGTGCACGCAGTTCAAGTTCACGGGCCGAGAGACAACGAACGAACGCCAATGCGCTACCTTCCGCCTTCCTAGTCCCTTCTCTATCCTGCTCTTGCTGGTTATGATAAAAGAAAGCAGCGACGACAGCAGCAGCAGCAGCAACAGCTGCTCTCGCGACGGCAGCGTGACGTAAGGCCGCGTGCAGGCACCAGCACGAACAGCAAGAATACACAGCACTGTTATAATGAACGATGCCGCTTCAAGAAGCTCATTATTGCCTACGTCTCTCCCTTCTCTCAGCTATATATTGTATATGCTAAGGCTCTCTTCTTATATTAGGCCTATCGTCCTTGCGAACAGATGCAAACACAGACGCAGCACACACCGCAACACAGCCCCACCGTTGTCCATGGATCTAACAATTTTGCCGTGCCGCTCAACAGAGCTTCGACTCCTTGGCTGATGCTTGTTGTTCTACAAGCACCGCTAGAGTTCACGCTCGTTATTAGTAGCAGTAGCAGCAGCTAACGCCTATGAGCTTCGGTAGTATAAGCCTAATAACGCAGTAAAATATAGAGTTAAAGTCGTCGATTATTAACCGTAAGCGAAACTTTAACCGGGACATCAACCACGAATCGACAAAGAGTCGTACTTAGAGCGACGTGCACTCGACGAGATCTGGATAGTGACTGACTATTTGCTTGATAGCTCGCTGACTTGGTCGACCGACTGACTCTGGGTGTACTCTGGTGGTGAGAGACCTTAGACATGAGCGGAGCACATCGTCGAGAGTACACAGCCCGGCCGCCACACCATCACACACATCTCTCTAGCTCTTTTTCTCAACCCTCCCTGACTGCGTCGTGTCGTCTCCTCTGTCGGAGCCTGCTGGCTAACTAAACCCACTCTATCTATGCACGGGCAGACAGCACTCCTCCACTCCCTCCCTCTACCGGTTTGATACACAGCAGCGTTCCGCTCAACGCGGTCACTAGCGGCGGCCGCAGCAGCAGCAGCAGCAGCAGCAGCAGCGGTTGTATGCTGCTGCTGCTTCTGGTGAATTCTAGTTTAAGTGATGGCAACGTCGTCGGCAACAACAGAACAACCTTCGCCGCAACGGCATTAGTGCGACGCGCGCACTTTCTCTCTCTGAGTGTATGTGTTTGGGTGTGTGCGAGCGTGTGTCTGTGTGCCTGCTTGCCGTCGTCGCAGCATTTGCTGTCGTTGTTTGCCGCCGCGGGCCGTACTCATTGCGCTCACAGCGCCGCCATAGCAGCCGCGACCGGCGCTGACCTTGAACTTCAAAGAAGAAAACCAACCACGACCTAGATCTAAGTCAGGTGGTTCTCCGACCTTCGATGGTGGCGCCGCCTGGCGACTATGGCGGGCAACTCGAATCGAGGTAATGTGATTGCGTGCTCCGCTCTCCACTCCCTATGGAGGGATTAGTCCTGGTGGCGCCCTCAATGCTCCTCCTACATAAACTAAACGACAAAAACGAGGGGTAAAATCCAGCGCCCTCTGTGTGTTCGAATTGACGAGCGTTCACTCGCCAACAACACCGAGCCACGACTAGAACGAAAGAATACTGTTCACTATCGGCTGTTCGTTCGCCCGTATGCCCGCACGGCCGTGCCGTACTTATCGTTGTCGTTTATTCCATCTGCATCCGCTGCTACTACTACTGAAACTGAAACACCAGGAAAAATGGACAAAACCAGGCAAGCAGGCGACCGTCCCCCGGATCAAGCGATGGTGCTAGAGCAGATGGGAGCCTATGGTGTAGCCGCCTACCGTGCTACGAACCCCCCTCCCCTCTATCTAACACACCTACGTGCTACAGGCAGGCAGCGTAGAAAGGTCAACGCAGAACTATTATCACCGGACTGAAGTGATGTAATGATTACAAGCATGCATTTTAATTTGCAGTCAAACGAAATTCTACAGAAAACTAAGCAGATACCCAAAGAATGTACTATACGAGTATTGCAACTTACCATCTCGGGACATACCAACGGCGATACACTTCTTCAGGCGGCAATACTGACAACGATTTCGGTTAATCCTAAGAATGGCGCACTGCTGGTTCTTTGTACATGGCCGATATTGAATTTTTTGTTGGATGGAACGCCGGAAAAATCCCTGCCGAAAAAATTGCACAATGTATTATTCCCATGAACGCACACGTAAAAACAAATCTGGAGTACATAGTATATATATATATTTGTTAAATTAAACCCTTCCTTCTTGAGAACTTAAGGTACAGTGAACAAGGTAAGATGCCAAAACCTTTTACACTGGAAACATACTGGTAAAAAGATCTACTTATGCGCCAAAGTTCACAAAAAAATCTTTGGCCGTTCTCGTTTCATTGCGCTGTAAAGTGACTGCATTTAATAAGGAGCGCGCGCCGCTCGAAGCAGCTGCTGTCCAAGGACTGCTACCACAAAACAAAAAGAGCTTTTGGAAAAGACCAGAGGAACAACCTTTCCGCGCTCCAGTCGAGGACCATCTGGGTCGAGGGTCGGAGGAGGCAAACCATACGCTTTCCCTCTCGCCTCAGCTGCTGCTGCTGCTCGCCTCTCTGTTCGATACTACAAGGGCCCCGAATGCCTGGCCTCGGGAAATAGTATCACCGACCCACGTCTTCATCCCCCACTCAGATGGACTGAACTGACGGGGTAACTTCTCAAGCGAAACCCCTCTATATGTCCTACCAGGCATCTTCGTGAATCTGCGCCGACTCCGCAGCCAACAATCCTCTACAAATGCCCAGCTGCTTGGGGGAGGCCAGCCCTGGTCTACCCTGTTTTTCCCCACAGGGCTCACCTACAAGGCCCTGAAGGAGAGGGACGGTGAAACTAGGCCAAACAGAGCCATTCCGAGATCGATTTTAGTTCAGTTCACAGCCGCGAGGGCAGTGATGGCGCTTGCATCGCCAGTCTCTTAGAGTCGTTGACGGTGATGGTGACTGTACAGCGAACGGTCTACTGTGAGCGCACCACATGGCGATAAACTGGCCTCCATCGGCCCGAGGCTGAAGGCATCAATGTAGATATAATACGATTATACTCGATGTTTCTGCAAATATCTTAGGCTGGGACGCTCTTTGAAAGGCATCTCAAAATGCTGCTTAACGAGTATGATGGCCAGCAGGGCTTAATGTCCTAAAATTGAACCAGCAGTAAGCTATGGACGCCATAGGTCCTTGAGCTTGTTTAGCCAGTGACGTCTTAGTTCGCGAGACAAGCTAGTAGTGAAATAGACACACTGGCAAGATTTGTAAACAAACCTTTAATTGTATTACCAGTAGGGAACACATCTGCTGGCAAACCTCGCCAGCTTGTGTAGCGGCGGGCGATGCAAGAGTATCGCCGCTCCGTGATCGGCGGAAAATGGCCTCGCAAATGCCCGAACACATTCATAGAAAGTACAACTAATCGTGCGCGGTCGTGAGGACGACGATGGCAACGGCGATGACGGCTGCATAAGCGGCAGTCAAATAATTGAGCCAAAATATATACTATTCAATTGAGCGAAAGAACCAACGAACCTATATGATCGACCTAGTTCACTAGCTTACGACTGATGGATAATGACTTGTAGAAGAACAGTTTTGGTAGGGGTGCTGCGGGAGTCAGCAAAAGTCCTCTAGGTCTTTGCGAGGCGAGAGGAGGTCGAATACCGGAGCATCCGGAAATGAATGCGAATGCCAAGCTGGCCATTCACCCTTCGCAAAATTCTGAGTAAGATACAGCCAGAAAAGAGAGTGTGTGGGAGATCTATATACTCACGTGAACACGGCTACAAGGAACTCGACTATAGCCTTCTATTAGTTGCCTATACAAAAGAGGAGCACGAAGTTGAGCTACCCCGCTGGTGACAACAACTACTGCCGCATAAGCTATCTCCACTCCCGCGAACAGACTCATTGAAGTTCACGTTACCTTCGAAAGAAAGATCGCAAACCACCGAGGTCGAACTTGCGAAGCAGTGAATAACCAAAGAGCCGGGTTCAATACCCCACTGTCCCACTAAGAGGACATTGGTTGCTTGCTGGCTTCATCATGATTCCTTCAGTATCAACTAGTGAGCCACTACTTGTAGCGGAAGGACTTCGTCTACGAAGCTAGAAGAAAGGGGTCAGTCGGCTCGCTTTCCCGTCGGCGATCGCTCGATCAGCCTGTCACGCGGTCTCGATGATCACACACAGGCATGCATATAAAGAACGAAAATGGCGAAGAAACTGAGCCCTGAAGCCCCGTCTTTCTGCCGCCGGTGAGTCGTATTCGTTTATGGCAGGGTTTCTTAGGCCATCCGTGAAGAAGGGTTTGCACTCAAACGAAGACTTGCAAAGAGCAAAATTGTGGCAGAGGAGAAAAGGGGGTGGCAGGATGAAGCTGTGAGAGAGCGAAATACAGCCGTCGATGGCTGCTCTGTTGATCGAGGCGATGGTCGCAATTTGAATAAAAATGAACGCTACAGAAGCAACCGCCACAGTCAAACGATAGTCATAGGAAGATGATGGTGATGATGCTGCGGAGCACCTTAAAGCGTTTCAAATGCGGACGAAAAGTAGCAGATGAAAACGCAGAAGACGACGACGACGAAGACGGAGGACAATGTTCTGAGATGGTTGGCCCACGATGCACCTAAAGGGAACAATGACGGCGACAAGGCATCGACAGAGATAGAGAAACGAGCACTCCGGAGCAACCAAGAAAACAGAGGGTTAGTCGGACTCATAGCGACTCCGTCGCAGTAGCGATAAGGTTCGATGAATTTCTGTTTCTGTCCCACGTGTACATACTACAATCGAGCGATAACGTATTACAGACACAGATTCAGAAAAAAAAAACCCAAGACAATACATATTGATGACTAAGTATACATAAGCATGTATGCACTTACTGAAGATGTAGGAGTCATTACCGAGCTACGTACCTTACATCCTTCGCACGAATGTACTCCATAATGAAAACCCGATGCCTTGTCCCCGCAGACGCGGCACAACACCGTCGTTCCATCGAACTCTGCAACAAAGACAGCCACAGCGAAGTTCGAGCACATAACAGAACGTTAGTACTGACAGAGTCGATGAATTACGTATATAGACATTTTAAGGATCTTAGTTGGTATCGACTGGACATGTATGTGATCCGAATCACGCATTACTCAATAACCATATTTCAAACCAATATGTCCGATCATGACGCATGTATCCACGCACTGAAAACTCGCACATACTTTCGCAACTAATACATACTCTGTTTGAGGTTACGTGGCTATACATGCACGTTTCGCACATTTTCGGCGGTGTTTGCTTGCACTACGGGTTATTGAATACGTTGTACATACATGTTTGATGATAATAACAACAACAACACATATGGATATTCGTTTCGGTCAGTGCTTATTGTGCTAGCATGAAATGATTAATGTTACTATCATTCACTTTTTTGCCGTTATCTAATTTTTGAAGATGTTCCCAATCAGACCCTATCATAATCACAGTCGAGCACATACTATACTGGGTCACTTTGTTGCAATTAACTACTAGACAGCTAGCAATTAGTTGCTAGACAGCAACGTCCGGTCCTATGGACATTGGCATAATACGGTTACGTTCATTACCACGACTGTCGTATGCAGTACTTATCCATTCGGAGAATTGACTTTTCTAGTTAGTATCGTCCCATACACCGACCCGGTCAATGTCACAGTGTCTTAATATGTATATACACATACTGTGTATATGTACATTATTATTGCAGTAATAACATAACAGCAGATTGGAACATGCCAGCGTTCGATTTGGTAGCAATGGCGCGACTGGCCGCCTTTGCAGGCGCCGTTACCGCGGCCTCAACCGATGCAGTCGCTATATTTTGTGCCTGCAAAATGACTACTGTTGCCAAGTGAAGGCGGAGGTACACAACGACATCACCGACAGAATTAATTCGACGCAGAGCCAACAACGTATCTCATTCACCAATCGTTTGACGCTACCGGCAGTCTACTAACTGCGGGTGCACGAGTGAAAGTAACCTTTCTTATTTTGAATGATAGCGCCAGCGGCAATATTAGTGGGAACAGCGATTGGAAAATTGCCGATCTTCGCGGTGGTGGCGCCAGAATTGCTAAAGAAAGATGGTTGTATATGAGTAGACAACACGGCGGGAAAGCAACAATGCCAGCCAGGTTAGCCGAAACACTGACGACCTAAATGATGACAATGATTATGCTAATTGGCGTCTGCTGTGGCACTAGTTTCGAAACTATTCCTTATATTGATTCCGTTTCGCGTTTAGTTCGAAATATATGGGCTATTGCTATTGCAGGAGGTGGTGTAGCGGGGTATGCTGCCGCAACGTAAGCACTTACTCTGTCTGGCCGTAGGCGTGCCGATAACAGCGAAGCTACAAGTCTAATTGGCGCTGATTCATTTTCGAATTGCCATTGTTGGGTTTCGTATCGCACACGATCCGGCTTCACTTGTAAGATGTTCTACAAGTTTTAGCTACAAGTGCTGGGCTCTGTGGATATCTTTATTACTGTAAACGACACAGCGACCCGTATGGTGGCTAGCTCATGCTCTCCAACGCACATTCATTGCATTGTAAGGCAAGCTAGTTGGTAGACAGTACTACAGTGACCATCATAATCAGCTGGTTTGATCTTGGTACGTTTGCAGTAATAACACATACTGCGTCGTATCAAGGGCTGACAAAACCAACGCCGTTGTCATCAACAACACAGGGGCGCCAGCAGCCGTTGCTATACAGCGCGCGCTGTCTGCCGTTAGCGACTATATCAATGCTATAGACGACAGAGTGAGGTGAGTTAGCGCGTCCGCATGCTACCCGCTTGAAAGAAGAAGGGGAGATTACAACGGGGGGACCCTGCTGCCGACCTCGACCTTCATCTGTCTAAGCCGTCGCAGCGATAGCCGCAGCGACCGTCGATACGCCACCGGCAGCACCGCGCTCAATGTCGTCGTCGTTGCCACCGATGACGACGAATAGGCTTCTGCGTGTGTTTGCGTTCGTTCGTCTGCATACTACACGTCTAACTCCAACAGAATTCAACACGCCACCCATCATACGGCCGCTACAGGCCATCATCCAAAACAGAACTGTTGAATCGCTACGCGGACACAATCACACGCATACACACAAATACATTGAGACGATGATGATGACGACGATGATGAAATGAACCAATGCTCCCTTACTTATTTGTCGCGCACTCTTCTTTTTGGCACCGTTGTTGTTGTCATCAACGTCACATTGTTCGTGCACAATGACTAACGCCGTAGCTTGTGAAACGGCCGGTAGTAAGCAATACTATCTTTTTTACATCGGGTACACTCTAATTATCACGGACCTATACGAATTTATTGCATTTCGAGCTATTAGTATGTTTTCAAGCTAATTCGTCATTTATTTAATACCCTAGATTCCACAAAGATTCGATAAATACAGAGAAATTGAGTTTGAATCAGATGTTCTAATAACCGATGCTGAATCAAACGACCGCGGCCCAAAAGTCACAGAATGCCATCGTGTGGTCGTCTCATTCATTTTTATCGTGCTTCTCACCATGGCAGCGGGGCAACATGTGCTGCTGATATAGCAGCACACTCGACTGCGTGCTCGAGATGCTTGCTAGCTGGTGATGGTGACCGATGTTTTCTTCGCAACCCCATGGGGCTTACTCATTCCATTTCTATCCTTCGACAGCCACAACCACTCGTAAACAGCAACAGCAGCGGCAGTATCGCAGGTTTACTCTCGCATTCACCCACGACCCGCAAGCCGATGACCGGGTCTTGAGCTGCTGTGTGAACGAAAGCTGTACCAGTAACAAAAACAGCCGTAGCAGTAGTTTCTGGGTTCTTCTCAAGAAGACTGCTACTTTCGCTGGCTCTTCTCGGAGCTCGCCTGTTGGTTCGAAAGGCAACAACGAGGATAGAAGTCTGCAGCAGCGCGTGAGATTTAGGGCTCACTGTGACGACGCACAGGCAACCTTGTATAGATACTAGCCATAGGAGGTTGTTTCAATCCATGCTCAGACCGTACAGACGAACTATCCTTCATATACTATTTATTGTCGCCCAGATCGTTATGATGATCTTCATCTAATCACAATACTTCCATATGATATTTCTTTTATTTCAAATTACAGCGATCTAATTATATTGATCATCCGGCATTAATTTCAACGTAATACCCATCAGATGCGCCTCTCTGCGATAAGAGTTAATATATTCTGGTGTTGCTCTTTTTATTGTTCGCCTGTGACTCTTGAGCAGTTGCTCATCATCAGCATCGTCACAGTAAATCAGTGAGCGCTGTTGGGACCATGGTCGTCGTGTCTGTAACAATGGAGATGTTTAGTAGGCTGAAAGACTGCTAATACTGAATGATCAGCCGACCGCTGACTGAGTGAGGAGTCCGCATGCTCCTTGGCCACCAGTTACGGCCTCGAAACCCTGACTGCCGTTATACTAGAACTGCCACGACTATCGGCATCGACGTTGTTGGAGGCCACCCGTTCGGTCTCAAGCGCCGTCGGGCCGTTGTCGGCCTGGCCTCCTTCCTCCTATCCAGCCTCTGCTGGTAACGTGCTCAACGTTGGCCGCCGTCGAAACACCCGCCAGACCTCCCCCCACCGTGGGGAAGAGTTGGAAAAACACACCGAAAACAACATACACACACACACACACACACACACGCATATACTGGCAACATGGCATGCTGCCGCTGCTGTTGCTATTGATGATTGCCTGGCGATGGTGGTTTACGAGGTTAAACCAGGCAGGAGAGGCGGAGGAGGTGGCCAACTCATAGCCGAGCTTAGCACAAAATAGAATAGATTATTATAGCAGTAGTTGCTCTCGGTGGCTCCGAGAGCCACTGCCCGTGCTGTGAGTAGACTTGGACGGGAGATCCACACACGGAGAGGCCGAGAGACCCATACACAGACGCTGTGCTATGACCATGGTAGTCGTATGGTTGCGCCGTGACGCCAGCCACCGCCGTCATGGCGGCGCCCTCTCGCTTCCGAGAGTGCAATGCACTCCAGAGGGCAACAACCTCCCTCGGCGCGCTCGGTGCACCGGCGTGCAACTAACCTACATTCGATCAACATCACAATGCTGGCGGGAGTTAGCTCTCCACGGCAGCTGCCTGCTGAGGCCAAGACATCCGTCCGTTCATTCGGCTGTACACTCCCCAGCATTTAAACACAGAGAAACAGACACATACATTTGTTTTTTCCCTACCTGAGTAGGGGATAGTAAAGGGGAAGAAACGGCATCGTTGTAACTTTTTTTTGGCGAGCAACGGGAAATCAAGCGAGTGGCTCAACTGTATTGAATAAAGGGCACCGTTTTAAGTGAGACGTCATTGCGGCGAGAGTTACGTCGAATGCAAGAAATACATTTGTTCCTATCCACCTGTGAATTCGACATAAATAGGTCACTCCGTTTGGTCAACATTGAAAGTGCGCTCTTCGTTTAATTAGTCTGCACGCTGGCCCATCTCTTCGGTAAAGGAGTTTTCTGGGTAAGCAGAGTGTGCGTGGCCGGCCTTGGACTCCAGTATGGCCTTCAGTCTACGAGGCCACTTCGAAGCTACCACTCGGTTGCCAATCTATGTGCCTCCCTCTCTACAGCCACTGCTACCCGCTTCAACTCAGCTAGCTAACCTACCTAACCGACCGATTGACTGAATCACTTTCTGCTTGCGTTCTATTATACGTTGAGTACAACGGCCGAGAGAAGCCTGGCGGACCGATGAACTGTTACTGCCGCTACAGCTGCCGGGAAACGTGCAGCGCGTACACACACGCGCGCGCGCGCGCGCGCGCGGCCGCCGGTTCAGACCATCTCCGCACAGCACCTTCGATTAGGCGGCGACGGCTCACTCTGCCCGTCGGTTCGTTGTTTTTCGGAATAGCATGACATGAGATCGGGACGGGATGGCGGGCGCGACGTTAACAACGGCCTTGTACGAGCACAGTGACTCTCGACGCGGGTTAGGCACTGTCTACTTGAACAGTCGAACTTCCGAACGAACACAGCAACGGGCTCAGCCGGCCACAAGGTAGCGGTACGGACAGTGTTATTCCCGTTGACGACAGTTAACAGCGGACCGGTATAGAGGGACCATATAGAATACTTGAATCACATATCTGCAACATATCTTAACACCGACGACCGTGCCCTATGCGATGACTAATATTACTGGCATTCATAAGTAAATGTTTGCCAACTTACGAAACTCGCCACTTTAGCACATTCGCTGCTGGCCAGTGTCAACCGGAACGTCCCTTGGCAAAACGTACTGCACCAAGGGATACAAGATTCAAGCAGATACACTGTCTGAGATTGATAATAATAACAATAATTACGACGATTAACGAAAATTAAACGAAAACTATTAACACCAAGTTGAGCACAAGTAGCGTCTCGCACAGAAGTTGTTTTCTATTTATCCGATTGACTGACTGACTGACTGATTAATTGACGTTCTGCTGCATTTAGTTGCGAGTTGTCAAGTAAATTGTGTTCCGTTGGTGTTGATATGTGAATCGGACTAACCTAGAGGGATGTCCTCAGTGCGCGAGATCGCGCTGTTCAGAAGCACAGGACTGTGAGGCGCAGGCGGCGGCGGCGGTAACGGTTGCGGTTGCTCGATGTCCGAAACAGCAGCGGTGGCCAGTGCCGCCGCCGCCGTCGTCGTCGTTGTCGTCGTCGTCGTGGACAACGATCCATGCGCGAAAACCGAAGGCCGCTGCTGTTGTTTGTTGAACATCTGAACGTTAGATTCGCTCAAAATCATGTTTCCGAACGTGTAATGGCTGTGGCACGAAGTCCTCTCCTCGTGGCTGGACGTCGTCACTAACGGTCCTCGTTTGGGATGAAGCACCCAGGCGCAGAACAACGGGTGCCGATGTTCTGACGGCCTGATGAACACACAACTTAACTAACACATTGACGATGTTTGTTTAATCCTCTGGCGCGACGGTCAGGTTCACAGTAACTATGGCTCGCACAGTTTTACCCTGGCGACAAGCCAGCGGGTAAAAATCAACAATAACTTTTCGTACAACACACTTTGCTTCCGTTCCGTTACTGATCACTTTTTTACGACTTATTCTGTTCCTACACATCTATCTATATATGTGTATATATGTGTATAGACAGATATGGATATGCATGTATTCTACAGAAACAAGTGATTAGCAAGAATTGACTGACTGACTGACTGTCGTGTTGCGCGCGCGCACGCCCAACACACCAAGTTTAAAAAAGCGGGACAACGTGAACAAGTTGTCCGTTCGCAAAAACTACCAGTGCTGCCTCTCTTGTCGTCTCCTCGCTACGAAATGAGTTGGAGAGGTAAGCGCGTAGCGTTATATATGTGAGTGGAGAGGGTGGTGACGTAGTGCGGCGCTGCGTGCTGATTGGCTAGCGCGAGGTGGATGACCGGGTTCAATGGCTGCTTCCGTTCAAGGTCTTCCCAGTGAAAGTACATCGTCCGTGATGGGCGATGCCATACGAGCAGAAGCGGTGCTGCTGCTTTTGCTGGTGACGGTGCCGATGCCGCCGAGCGAGCGAGCGACCGACCGACCGACCGACCGACCAACAACGACGAAGAACAGGTAACAGAAGCGGCAGTAGCGGTTGTTCTGACAGCAGCGACAGCCACAACACGGACACACAGCACAACAGAAAAGATCCCATTGGAAGGAATACATAGGCTAACAAGCGAGCGAGCGAGCGAGCGAGCGAACGGACAAAGTAGTCAGCAGCCAGAACGACTGCCAGCAGCGGCAGTTTGAGTTGCGGCGGATCCACCACGACCACTACGGGTCCGCTGGCGACTGGTAGCGGCACTAGCGACAGTAAGAGTGCCAGCAGTCGTAAGAGCGACAAAACTAATATTCTGTTGCGCGAACGATCGTCTATGCGAACACGACAGTAGCAGTAGCAAATAACTGGGAGCAGAGAGCAGCGTTCGTTTGCTCCCATTTATTTGCACCCCGTCAGCTCTGCCGCCGCTGTTGCGGCGCCAATAGTTGTTAGTTTCGCTAAAACATCCATTGGTAACTCCAGCGTTCTGGGTCTTTCTGTGTAGCCCAGGGAGTACGCTTCTTATTGTCGTTCCCGCTCGTTGGCGATAGTGCCGATCGGCTAGCAGAGTGGCATCATTGATGCTGAACTTGGCAATAAGGCGCGGGAAAGGGGTTAGGGGGGCGGAAGGAGAAAAGAAGTTAGGGCGGTGACAAGAATCATGCACACGTTACAACAAGCGGGAAATGGGCAACATGCACTTGGGATAAACACTAAAGAAACAATGACATTGCATAGAGGGCAACAATAACATCAACAGCAAAAAAAGAGGAGAGGCAAAGGAGACGAAGTGCGCGATGACCGGTCAGCTATGACCGCCGCAAAAGGTTAGTTAGTGTATGTCGTTGACATCAATTGCGCTACGACGTTACCAAGCCATAATAGAACGTACGTTGGCCGTAGCAGGTTGTTTCAATCTGTGTATGCGGGTGAGGGGCGTTTCTCGTCCCGAGATTCTGAACGGGGCGCTGGTGGGAAAATATCGCTTCCAGAGGGTTTTCTTATTGGTGTGAATATGTACATGCACAATAACACGAATGCATTTATTACAAATATTTTATTCAACTCTCAATCAAATGAGACACATGTTTACCTATTTTTTTTTTCAGTATCGTAAACGCACCAGTAGAACAGGAAAAGGAGATATAACAGTGTCGTTATTTCTTCTAGCGTAGTTTAGTGACCAGCGAATTAGAGAGAGGACGAAAGATGAGCTAATGGCGAAACACGAGTATATAGGATTTAGAAAGCCGCCTGCTTGATTAGTCAGCCGGCCGGTTGGCCAGCGATCGGTGAAGTCCCCGAAAAACATGCAGCCGTGACAATTAAGTAGGTCTTTTGCAGCTCTCGGTCCCACCTACAAATTCTACGGCCTGCTTTCTTTTTACGGGTTTCCCTATCGGCACCTATAAGTGTTGTGAGTGCGTGTGTATCCACGCAGCTGTGGCGATCAACCAATGGCCACCAATAGCGACGGTAACAACAACAACAACATAATAGCGGCTATACAAGGTGGCGCAAGTTGCGAGTGAACGAAGGTCGGTGTCCGTGCGACCTGCTTCTAGTCCATTGCCCCTCAGCAGCCAACTCACAGCCTCCAACTAAGCCGCCATCTAACTTTAGTCAGTAACAGCTGCCATGTTCCGAAACGTCCCGTCGTTTAGCGTTTAGACGGAAGCCAGCCGCCGGCCAGATACCATCCTAAATTGAATCTCTCGGGAGGACGTCGACCTCTGGCCTTGGAGAACACTTTGCTCTTAAGAGGGTACGCCTTCCTCCCGGTCGACGAACTGAGCCACGGCGGCGACGGCGACGACGACGACGACGACGACGACGATGATGATGATGATGACGACGACAACGGTAACACGTCCGCAGACACGGGCACCGCCGACACTACTACCGAGAAAGTCGTCACTTCGAGCAACATCACTGGCTAGGGCGCTAGGACGTTCAGGCGGAATGTCGTTTGTCTCTATAGAAGTGAGTAGCAAAATGACAACGGGGCAGACAGGGGAAAATATTCTTAGTGTTATGGATCACTGCTTACTTGTTTGATACTGGAAAAGAGAAACACATCACAACGAGCAAATTTTTCCCAAGGACAGAATTAGGGCCAGGACCGTCTAGGTCATTCACCGTTATGGGGTCTGGCCTGCCTCACCGGCTGCCTCTACGGGTCATTGATGCGACCGACCATAGTGGCTAGAACACAGACGGGAAAGAGAGGGAAGGAGAGGGGCTAAGCTCTCGCTCTGCCAGCAGCAATAGTACCATGTTGGCAACCACGCCGACTATACTGGCGTGGTTGCCCGAGCAGGGCAGCACGAGGGCGACGGACCTTTTCAGGGCCACACTGATGTACCCCGACCCACAAACGCTCTCCCTTCTCCGCTCCTACTGATTGCTGCTGCTAGCGCTGCCCTTCCTCCCACCGCCTTCCGTCCGCTTCCCTTTCTATTATCTGTAGGGGGAATGAAGAAAAAAGCTATATTTTCCATCTGATCTGGGTAGGAGATGTACACCCCACCCAAACATAGTTCATAGCGCCCAAGTTCTCGCCCACCCTCCCATAGCCACTCCGATGGCGCCAGACGACCTGGACCCCGATTGCCGCATTCAATTGTGGGTCCTGCACCCCAAAGGTTCTTCGAGACTACGGTACAACAGCGAACACAGGAAAGTCGCAGTTAGTAGTAGATGCACTCGCGCTGTGCTGATGGTGATGCTAGGAATAGTTGAGATAGTAGGAAACAACAATTACTGACGTTTCCCCTGTAAAAACGACGATTACCACGATTGATGGTCGAGCGTCGCAAAGGGCGAAAACGAAATAATGTGGCTTGGGCTATGGCCCGCATTCCGCTGAGTGGGGCGACAGGATAATATTGGTGGGTTATTCTAACTGTTTTCTTTTCGTCCAGATGAAAAGGGAACCTCGGCTCCAAGAAAACAAGCGGAGGATAACTGTTAAGCAACTGACGCCTTCAGTCCAGCTGAGTTATGGAGGGTAGAAGCTAGCCCTCTGTAGTAGACAACTATCAAAAAGATATTATGGGACCGCAAGGTAACTAGGCCTCGGGTACCACTTCGTGATGACGGAGGGAGGGCATCCCTAAGAATAATGGTTTCGTCTGTACCAGTTCTAGTTGAAATGGCGGCGGCGGCGGTAGCAGCAGCAAGGAATACGGGAACAAGAGAGGCAGAAAAAATGCTGTCCTGAATTCTAGGGTCCAGCTTGTGTTTTTGGAAATGGTATCGCAGCAGTAAATTTGCGAAAACTATGCCAGCATTAACAACAACAACAAACGTCAGGCCTCTTGAGTCGTTGTTCACCCGACAGAGCACCGTTGCCCCCCCCCCCCCCCGTGCAAGGGGAGCTACTACGCGTGCAAATATGAAGAGGAAAAAGCAACGGGTGTTCCAGGAGACCCAGTATATGTATGTATATTTATTGTGAGGAGAAATTCAATACCACGAACGAAATAGAGAAAGTGCACGGAACGAAGCAGCCTTTAATGTTATCTGTAATAGTGAAAACTATTTTTAAGCATATTGTCCATATTCGATTCTAACTCGTAACGGAGCCATAACAAAGGGCTGTGCGATACAGCCACGGAAATGCTCGCGAATAACTTACTTCCACATTGTGTAGCAGCACATGAAATCAGTCGACAGAGAGACGGGGCAAGGTCGCAGATACTTGGCCTATCTGGAAGATACGGTACATCTGCAGCTCGTGTAGACTCGCAATACAATGCTATTCTAACGGGGCGCAAAATGTGTTGCGCAGAATGGCGGCCCGCCATTGGCGAAACAATGCTAGGAGTGATGCGCTATATAATTATATTAATAAACTACATTACTGTTCGTTTCACTATCCTCTAAGCGTGCCGTGGAGCGCATAAATCCAACAGCGAAGGTACGAATAGAAGTAAGCAGAACTTTTCTTTGGTCCCTTTAATTGGCGACAGCGTTAACCACCGTTCAACTATTCGCCGGCGTCGCCTATAGAAACGCAACAGTAGACAACTCAGAACGAGACGTTGATTTAAATCGAGTCGAAGCAAGTAGCCGTGTGTTTTTGCCGTCCTCCTGCTTTTAATGCCGTCCAGATAAGCTGTGTTGTTATAAACAGAGATCTACATATCGTTGTACATACAAAGAGAGACATCCGAAGCTGACGCACTGAGCAAGTAACACATGGAGCACTCACTGGGGAACGACCTTTCAGGGTCAGCAGTACCACAGCAGCCGCCACCGCTGCTGCCACCAGCACAATGCCGCTGACTTTCACCGCTAACAACAATAAACTCAACGATTCATGTTCGAGGAGGCAAGGGAACAAAAAGACAATGCTTAAACTAATAATCTGACTGAGCTTTTTCGCAGCAAAACTAATTTCATTGAACGATACTATGGCACCAACGGTTCAGAATGAATAATAATGCCCACGATAACAGTGATCATAAGACCGATTGTGACTTTCACCGGCGCCCGCCCGCCCGCCCGCCCCAGCCGCCGCCGCCGCCGCCACCAATGAACACTAGCAACGACTACCGACTGAACTACTTGGCATAATTATTATGACTACCTAACGGGAGTATGGGTCACATTTCATCAACACCGTAATAATAATGATAACAATTTTGAAATTTACTCGGTGGCTTCGTTTCGTAAATGTCTAGAATAGTCGCAAGTACGTCATTCTTTCAAGGACATCAAGATATCGATTGTCTGGAAAATGTTGGTCACGTTAATCTCTTACTATATACAGCATCCTCTACAGATGCGTGATGATGCTAATGTGATGGGAGGGACAGAGTTCGTCAATGAGGCCAGTGGCAAAGTTCATGTAACGATAGCTTCCTGCAGAGACAGGGGTCCGTCAAGAAACTAACCATTTGTGGTCTCGCAAAATTAGTCCCTTTTTTTTTTTACTTGTCTAACATTTGTGGTGGGGTATGGAGGAGAGACACCTCCTCACTCACAAACAATCAGAGCTCAGCTAGGACTACTGACTGAGAGGCAGTAAATCGTCTGCTGCGTTCGATTCCATTCTGTTCGGCGCAAAAACGTCATTCGAAACCTGAATGAATGCTTGCGTGCTTTCCATTTTTTCTAGCGCGTCTATCGCTCTAGCACCCGTCTACATCTACAAAAACCGTTGTGCTTTCTCTGAACGATAAGCTTCTCATGTGTCGTCGTTTGGTCTCGATCTCGGCTGAGCTGTCTCCTGTCCACAGACCGCTACTACCTTGCCAATAACTGTACCAAAAGAAACGAAAAACTGTGTCGCACAGTTGCATGTAAACATATAGGGCAAATGTAGAAAGTAGAGTAGGAATGCTGAACAACGAACGCCTTATACAGATGGGCAAAAACCGGCATACAAACAAAAAGACAGACGGATCGGCACTCAGACGTTCATAGTCTCTGTTACTGTTCTCGAAAGTAGGCATCCCTTGCCTTGCGGAGCACAATTTCTGCGATTTACTGTAGATGTCTATCTATCAAGCAGGTATATATATATATATATATATATATATATATATATATATATACACACAGAGAGAGAGAGAGAGCTCAAGGGGCCTTCGGCGTTTCAGGCAAAGTCTGTGCGTTGCCAGTGCCTTTTCTTGGCGACGCCTTCGGAGCATTACTGCCGGTTTCAATGCTGCTATCGTTGCTGGTTCCGGTGACGCTGTTGTCGCTGCTAACTCTCTCCACGATAGAACGACGTTTGAGCGGCCATTCCGTCTCGGTCATCGTCCACCCGCTTTGACTCCTTATGATGCCCCTCTGTGCAGTGCTGCTGACCGCTGACCGAAGGAGGCACTGCTGCTGCTACTACTACTACAAGCAGCACCAGGAAAGGACGTACTGCAGTGCAGTGGGCCACAGTGTTACAGTGCCTCTGGGTTGCCGGCCGCCTCTGACGGCCGTCTGCTCGTCGAACGAGCGCCTCAGTCTGGGTTCGCCTGTTGCCTACACTCCCTCCTTTACTGACTTTAAAGGTTGCTGGGTTGCCTGTACAGTCTATGACTGGCATAACCGGTCGACAGCCATGACGGTGGCCGCAGCGCAACAATACCGACAGCACAGCTACTCCGGCTGTTGCTTGCTCAACAACCACATTGGGAAACTTCATCCGTCATGTCCGTTGTCGTCTCCCTGCGTGGCGAGTTCAGTTGGTGACGCTTCGTTGGCCGCCTGGGCTCGGTCCTGCGGACGATGTTGTATCCAGGCCTCTGTGCCAACACTCTGTATTTCTGCTGCAATAACGCTTCCTTATAGAATCGCATCGCAGAGCAAACTGTAACACAGACGCATACGGACAAAGCGAACTCAAGCTCTGGCGAATCTGTAAAACTGTTAGAAATAACAGCAACGCGCACCACAGTGCATATGCACCGTGCACCATTGCCGCCGCTACGGGGGAATCGGTAGCGCTAGCACACAGGCCGACAGTCAAGCGCTTGTGTGCGTATTCCGCTCGTTGCCAGATTCGTTCTCTATCCTGTTCTGTCCAATGGCTGACGGGTGTAGACACACACACACACACACACACACACACACACACACACACACACACAAATACACACGCGCTCACACACGAAAAGGGCCAAGCACAGTACAACAAAACAGCAGCACCAGTGGAACCCATAACTGACTGGTGGTGGCAGCGATACCAGCAGCAGTGCATTGCCCCCAGAGGCCTCAGCCAGCGGCTGCCGCCATCAACGAGAGGCCCGCAACAGCGTGTAGGAGTGCCTTTTTTTTCGCCAACAACAGCACCAGCAGCAGTAGCAGCGGCAGCGACAAGGACAACAACAACATGGTAGCGCCGCCAGCGGCAACAACGTCGACGGTTGGCATGACGATAGAAAAAGTAAAACGTCCTCGGAGGGACTACCTATACACGTACGACTTATGGTCGGTCGACGGTTATATTACTGCGGAGCCTCTTCGTCAACCACCTTCTATCCCGTGCTGTTATCGCATAGCGCTAATGCTGTAGCTCCCTTTGCCTACGCGTAGGACCGTGACCAGAGCCGTCAGCGGCCTGCGCGAGCCCTTAGCTACCCCTAATATCTTCTACCACTTCGATCTGTCTGTCTCTTTTATATATTTATGTAGAATGTAAATCTTAGCACCGCTTCTATGCAGTAGTGGTTGTTGCTGCGGCTGCTGCAACTAACAGTCACTTTGGGAACGTTGGTAGGAATTATAGAGACACGCTATCGTTACAACGTTTAGCAGTCATACCTTGCGCTATCCGCTATCAGATCCGCTATGGCACATCGGATAGGATCGATTTGTACTGAATTGATTCCCGCCTGCTTTCTAGACATCCATATCGATCTGAAAACGTCGCGTATGTCATAGTCTGAAATGGATGCGACTCTATAGCGAAACTTAGATAATGCTTTCTTTTACAAGCTTTTGTGGCTATTCATATAGAGTAGAGAAAAGGGTCCTGCTGCGAGGTGAAAGTTACATGACATTTAGCGTCGCACGCGCAGACATTGACTGGCGCTGGCGCATGTTTTTTTTCGATGTTACAGCAGCCAACCATGCAAACTGGAAATGACGACAAACAGCAGTGTATCCGTGCAGAGTGCTAGCTTGCGAACATCAGTATCATTATCAATATATATAGACAATTCGTCTACGTTCAGGTCACTGAATTCACGTACCGTTTTGTCAAGGATTCGCAAAATTGAGTTATCTGCCAGGTGGTAACGAGAGAACAGGTAACGCGAAAGCAGAATGAGCCAACGATAGAGAACTGCAGGTGATTCTGCGAGCAATACCATCATCAATGATCTTGTTCACCGAGTTCACTCAACTTTACGAGGCTTGCAGAAAGGCAAGAAGAAACCTTGAACTCGTAGTCGACACCGCCTTCAAAGCACCTAGTAATAGACACAACAGAGTTGGCTTGTCGAGCGGGTTGTCATAGCATCGCCTGTCGTTCTCCGTCTTGCCTTCCATTAGCGACAGCGAGAGCCCTCCTGCCTTGTTGCTTCTGCGCACACGAAATTGCCCTGTTTGCCCTATGGGCGAAACAACTTGTCTATATATTTAATCTAGTTAATAACAAGCAACTATTGGACTGCTGTAATCTAACCGAATAAATAATGAACCAAACGCCAATGGTAATTCTGCTGGTTAATTTCAGACACTGTTTTTAGATCAATGCCAAAAACACAACTCTATATCGTTATCTTAGCATAGGAATGTCGTAGCATAGGAACAAATAAAATAGCTCCACATTCTGACATGGCTGCATTATGTTTCCGAGCGTCCAGAAAAATTCGCGAACTAGTCTGCCTAAATCACCCTCTTGAGCCTCTGACTCTTTCATATGATTTCGTTGGTGCGTTTTACGGTACGTACGTTGTAGCGTGGACTGGCAGAGCAGCCGGCAGTAGTAGTACTATTATCAGACCCGCCAGCATCATCAGCGGCGGCGTTCAACGCTCAACACACGGCGTAATTTCATGACCCTACATTGCCATTGCCATTATATTATACTTCTGTGGTAGGGAAGACCCGGCAGCAGTCAGCTTGGAAGCAGCTGGTCGGCGGAGTCGGTGTCCTCGCCGCTGTCGACGGCCGTTGTTGGTGCTGCTGCTGCTGCTGCTGTGGCAGCAGCTGCATCTTCATCATCAAGAACAGCAGCAATGACAGGCGGCTGTTGAACCGATAGCTGACCGACCAGCTACCCAGCCAGAGAGTTAGATACGATTCGCTTCTAGCTTTCTGACTGTCCGTTGCTGTGGCTGCCTCCCTCTGTTTTGTCGATCGGTAAGAAGGCGCGAGGGCTTTGGCCCCGAAGGCCGTGCCGAGCAGAGCGTGAGTGCGACGACGGCTCAGAGGGCCATTGCCCCTGGCCTTGAAGGGCCGGCGAACCGGGGCGCCTGTCGACCGACCAAACGGTCGCTGCTGTTCCCAATGTTCAACGTCGCTGCTGCTGCCGCCGCCGCCGCCGCCGCCGCAGCACTCTCAATGCTGCTTGTCTGCCCTCTCCTCCACAAGGACATTGCTCCGGAGCTCTGTGTAGCTGTAACGCCGGCAGTTGGAGTCACAGCAACTCCACTGTAGCTCCGGCAGCCACGGCTCCCTGCAGCTTTGCACCCACTCTATGTACGGGCTTCTCCTCAGCTCGCTTTCCGTCGACAGCGGTAGCACTGTCTGATAATACGTTTGTATTGCTGCCGCTGGGTCTGACGGCAGCGCCAGCTCCGACGTCGGTGTGACGACTAACCGCTTATTTGGTTTCTTTCGTTCCTTACTTCCTTAGCCTTCTTGCTACTGCTGCCTACCTATTTCCCTTTCCCTTTAGGAAGATAACGACGAAGAAGCAGAACAGCTACGAGCGAAGCAACACTCTCATCCACTCATAGCACTGACCTTCAATTTCTGGGTTTGTCGCAGCTGGGGCCTAAAGAAAACTGACGACGACGACGACGACGACGACGACTCACTAAGTAACATATACACGCGCCGACTTCTTCTGTAATGTTATGGCCCCACTGAAAGAGGGTGACGGGAAAATAAAGATAGATAGAAGGACAGATCAAGGAAACCAGCTATCCCACTAATGGTCGTTCAACCCTCCTATTACATATGTATCCTTGCCTGTGCTTGTATCAAGCCATTGCTGTTTTGAGCCGGCAAACATTGAATTTTGTTTAAGGACAACGCAAACTGTTGAAATTCTTGTGTCTACTACTAAGCTCCATCGTGTCCTGAACTTTAGATAAAGCCCAAAACGAATAGAAGAGGATACTTTGAAGCTTACTCGAGTATACGTGTCATATGTGAGTAATTCTAGTCATCATCCCAGTGAGATAACGTCACTGGACTTTGAACGTGTGTAACTTGCAAGCATCATTTTACTTCAACTTTATACTTCATTTTTAATCAGACCCATATGTCTACCTTGCGAGAGATCCTTTATTAGATTTGCATTGTAATGATCTACCTTCAATAGAGGCGTATCGGTCGCCGCAGGAAGTGGCTGCTAACTGTACTCTAGAACTTCCATTGGCAAATATGGAAATATGGCAAGAATACAGACTGATTGTCAATGTAGGTCGTACTCGATTGGTTGAAGGCAAAATGGAGCCAGGGTATTTGAATGTCTTTCAATTATCAGGACAACAACAACAACACCCTCGCCATACATCTAGTCGTGAAACAAGAATACCTCCACTGAGTTCGGTGAAAATGTCTTCGACCGAAACCGCTATGAAAGATCCCATTGGGCTCGGTGTTGTTGATTGGCTGATCCCACGCGAAATAATAACGAATGCGCACATCGTAAGAGAACAGACCCGCTGAACCTGGTAAGCTACTGTAACCACAGCGGCAGCAGTAGTCAGTCGGTGGTCCACCCCAAACCGTCGTCATCAAGATCAGGACTAGCAGAAAAGCCCCTCACTGTTTATGTCTCAAACCGTCGACGTGTGAGTGTATGTATATGTATTTTCTTGGTGGCCCTGATCTTGGCTACAGTAGTACACTTCTGGTTGACGGCATCGCTGTTGTCGCGTCGCATTACGCTAGTCAGGAAGCGCGTCAAATAGCAACGCGAGCTAATCCCAATCTAGGCTTCAATAGCCGCTGCTGCCGCAATCATCACCACCATCGTCGTTGTCAAGCGCTATCGCTGCAACTTCTATTACTACCACTACGATACGTCAACGCCATAGTGGCCGTCGACAGCCGCTTGCCGCCGCTAAACAGTCCTGCAACGGGAATACTACAGCAGTCGGTATCCAGCTGCTGTTACGCTAAATCGAGTTAACATGAAAACACTGATTTCGGTGCCCTCGCTCGTCGTAGACTGTTGCTTATACTACCACATATGGGGGTATTATAGTATAATACGTTTGTTGCCTGTTTGTCGATTAGTGCTTCAGCTTGGCTAGCTGGTGGCGGTGCCCGTTCGTTCGTTCGTTCGTTCGTTGAGCCCTCCGGTATTTCCGGTCTTCACTGGCGTTCAGGGTGAAAGCGTCGCGCAATGTTGATATTCGACCGCCACAGCCATCAGCATGATCGCCGCCGATGCCGTTGTGATTTGATGGCGAAATGACCTTGACTTTGGCTAAGGCCGCATGTACGCGTGTTCCTCCAGAATAGAACAGAATCAGAGGACCAACAGTCAATGCACACACTTATACCATAGACAATCGCTACGACTTCTACTGGTGCTAACGATAATACGAAGTAGGATAATGGAAGTATACGAGTCACTCGGTTAATACGCAACGGTCGAAACAGTAAATAGCAGCAGGGGCTAAATCGCCGAAGACAAACAGCAATGGCAGGAACGTTTTGCTTATTTTTTCGCATTAGAAAGAAAGGGAAGATTTTCATAGCTTGCAACCAATTGGCAAATCTTCCTCCCTATACTTATTGAAGGTTTCGAAAATCTATATAAAATAAGGAACCAGTGATCTTCTTAGGAAAATAGGGGGTGGCCCTTCTTATGAATCGATTTTATTAAAGGTCAGCGAACGGGCAATACAAGCCAAATGAGAAATCAAACTCAAACAATATCAGAAACGGGTAGGTAGCAATTAAATTTATTCATCTCTTTAATACTCCTACCATGAGATACGAAAGGGATCTGTAATTAAAAACTGATTTATTGAAATCTGTTGTTGGTAGTTGGCCGAGGAAAAACAGGAAACGGGGAAGCTTTTTTATCGTTGGTATAGCCCGAGGGCATCATTTCACAGTGTACTCCTGAGCGTAATCCTGATCAGCTTCGGATACCTTTTTGGTAACTTCTTTAATTTCGCAATTATCCAGTTCCCGAATCAGATCTCTACCGCTAATAGCATATGATAAAGGAAAATAGCGCCATTGACGCCGTTGAAAATATCATTTTTATAACATCGTATATCCAATGTTAATTTAACTAAGCCGAGTTTGAGTGAAGGGTCGGCTGAATATGGCTGCTCTAACGAGCCGAGTGGGCAAATAAAAAAAAATTAGTCTTTCATGATATAGCTCAGCGGTGAGCCATGGCCAACTAACAACTGCTTCTTTGCCCTTCTACTATTTCATCTTCACTATCAGGATTACATATACAGGACTGGGATAGATGCGTTATCTTTAGATTGTAGAAATAGCCCGATCCAATGTATTCTGTCTTTCCGTACAAGTTGTATACTATCTACTTGTTTAATCTGTCTTATGTAAAGGTGCCAGACAATGAAATATTCTATGTTTTGTATTCGTATCGCCAATAATTTGACATTTCCTACGATGCCACATCGGAAAACTGTATGTGCATGCACATCTGATACGATGTCGTGCTGACTCTGATCATCTAACATGCACCAACCCCTTACCAAATCTATCATAAAGATCCAGTCTACATGCAACAGATGAAGCGCCCATAGTTGGTATAACATATCGGTAAATGCGTGCCATGCTAGATACAGGACCACGATGAGCTCTTTTTTTCTTTTGTATCTGATATGATTATTTCGCTTGGCAGACAATAACAAGGTGGAACAGCTTTGTCGAGTGGCAGGATATAGTCGAAATAACGTTTGGGAGATTTTTGGCACCACAGTGCGGTGTAAAGAAAAAGCTCGAGGTTTGCCTGCTAAAACCGGACTGTATTTACGCCTGGTACAATCAAATCAACGTATAGTACGTGGACCGGGCTAGAGTCCATTGTGAATGATCCAATGGGTGCGTGAGTGAGAAAACTACGGAAGTATATGGATAGATATGGCCATTGAAAGACGAGGATGTCATATTAGACGTTCGAATTACATACAATATTGGATACGACTACATCTCAAAATCTCTCCGATTAAGGACAACGTCACGTGGGCATCGTTTTTGTCGAATGTAAGCAACACCACTGAGATACTACCATCGTTGCGGATGAGGTCTACCTATCAACCAAGACACGATTAATGGCAAACATAATAGATACTGGATTTAGCTAATTTATCAAATCGGAGAAGCTCTTCAAGAAAAAAAAATGATGATCTGACTATGTTCCAGCGGCCGGTCGTGATGGTGCTGCTGTATCAGCAATATTGACTAAGCCGGTATGAAGCGTAATTTAACAATCCTTGGCGAGGTAGTTCAAACGCCTCCGTTGAGCTAGACAAGGGTCTCTGGCTCGAGCATCGCTATGGGACACGTACATCATACAGATGTCGTACTGAGACGTTAGTTCAGGCAGGCAAATGAGTAAATACACAAATAAAATGAATGGTTTCAGTTATTTGAATTCTAGCGCACTTTGTTTTCCAGAATGAACGTGTTTGGTCCCGGCAGGCCGTGGGACAGAGTCCACTGCGGCCTTGTTTAACCTGACCATTTTTGCGGCTCGCTGTGTTGGTCTGCACTTATCACAGTAGACCTTGAATCTTGTCATATTTTATCTATTTTTTTTTTTTTTTATGATTCGTATTACGTCCAGCTGATGCTTACTGCGCATTTCCAATACAATGTAGTCAATTTTTTTTTTCTTTAAATGGTTGGGGTCATTTTTATCGTGTGAACAAGTCTTTAGAATCACCTTTTGGAAACAGCATCAAGGACTTGCCATCGCTGGAAGATTTAGCCGGAATGGGTCGCGCTAGAGGTATCTGGGTTTTTCATAATCAGACCTATGAAACGACATGCCATAATAACAATTTGCCACTGCTCAAATTCGCCGCATACTCGTGGCCAAACACTCAAATAGCACCTCGTTACCATGCGCCCTTAAGACGTCCAGTATTAGATGCAATTCATTATGAAGTTTTCCACTTTTCTCAGTGGTTTTCAATGCTTCACTAAAGGTCGTTGTTACATGTTAGTATGCATAGCAAACAATGGATTACTTATTGGTGCAATTAAATTTTGAAAAAATACTCTAATAAGAACCGAAAACGGAACGTGTAAAATAGATTACTTTGACAGCAATAACAATCGTGTACTCTGTTTCTACTGATACAAGAAGTTGGTTGTAGTGAAAAAAATACAAAAAAAAAACAAAAAAAAAAAGAACATTCCTTGATATCGTACAATTCGAAAGTAAAATTGGTTGTATCATTGGTGGCCGCTTTCCATATCGTCCATATAACCATTCTCGCCAACTTTTTATAAAAATAGTTTTCTGCTTAAGGTGGCTAAATATAACTTCAATCTAATAACACAATCGGGCAAAACACAGAGACGCGTGTACATAGGATTCGTCCGTGCTTCACTCACATCAACTATCGTTGTCGTCATCAGCGACAACTCTTCGTCAGCGTGATACGCTGCCAAATCCCCTCGAGCAGCTGGAATGAAAGTAGCGTACTGTTGTCGCACCTCACTACCCGTTCAGTCCACAATCGTCCTGGGGCTGCATAGACGTTGGCAACCGCTACCGCCATTAGCAGTTGTTATCGCCGCCGCTGCAGTGGCATTTGCAGCACTATCGCGCAACAGTAGCGGCGGCGGCGGCGGCAATGGCGACCGACTTCAAGGACGACTAATGTCCCACTACCACACTCTACTACCTACCTATCCATTCATCATACAAATGGATGCATGTCTAATGTATGTATTGAACATATGTACTTGCACTTTTGTTTAGCCATTGCCTGAACGGCTAGCGCCTTTATATCTCTTTGTGTGCGCTATTGTTTCAATTTAATAAGAATGACAACATCAATAACACTTTTTTCGCCGGACGAGCAGCGGGGACGGCAACGTGCCGTCAAGTTACCAGTTACTAACTGCTTATTAATCACATTAAGCTGGTAAAGATAACAGTGATAGCAATAAGACTGGTGCTGGCGATCTATTTTTATCGTGTGAACAAGTCTTTACAAAATCACCTTTTGGAAGTGGCATGGAGAATGGTCTAGTAAAGGTTTACGTGGATAGAAAGCCGGCCAGTATCGTCACAGCAAGGATAATGAACATGGGTAAGTTAGTAGAATTAGGCGTTTATTAAGAGAATATAAGATAAAAGCACGACCTCCGAGCGCGTCAAGTTTTTCCTCCTGTCCTCTTCTATACTGTAGCTGGTTTATCGTGGGTAGCCGTCTTAGGTACTGTACTCGTCTACTATTGGTAATACGACCGTCTCAATTTCCGCTCGCCGTTAGGCGGTTTTTCTTACGAATGAAAATACTGGAAAATATCGAACAACGTTGCGGCCGCGGATGGTTGGAGCGGTCGTCAGGTAGTTGTTAATGGTGTCGGCTCCGATGGCAATGTTGACGGTGGAAGCGAACTCCCTAGCAGACAGACAGCCAGCGCTATTGGCCCTGCTAACAGGACACGACATAGGGTTGTAATTGCGGATGTTGATTGCTGCTCTAGCTGTCCTAGTGACTAACGATGATAATAATTCGATTGATGAATCTGTTTCGGTCAATTCTAGCTTTACTTGTAAGTAGCCATTTTTGCTATACTATTGTTAGCAATGGCGGTATGGCACTGGTCTGGTCACGCGTGAACGTGGTGCAGAGTTATAATTCATGGCACGACACCTAAATTGACCAACTATTCGACATAACGGACGGCGTTCGCTACTCCTGGCACCAGGCGAAAGCTGGTCCTTCTGCGATAAAGTGGACGTTGGTAGTAACAGTGCGCTGCTTTCAGAATTCGGGTAACGATCAGCTATTATCTAACCCCTTCATGTTGGCCAAACCCTAGTAATATTAGAAGTTTTGTTTTTTGCTTGAAGTCGATGGTGTACGTTCATGCGGCTCCTGAAAACCCAACAAAGACTCTTATAAGACAAACCGACCGATTCTCAACAAAGCTTAGGTTGAAAAAGCTCAAAAATTCGCTTAAAAAATCCTTTTTAATATGCCTACATTTTGCATGCCCCTAAATTTATGCGCGTTCTAGAGAACAAAATATTAGTCGTCAATTAGCTCGTTAAGGTCAGCTCCAACGGTTAAGTTCTTTAAGACCCTTTACGCTTTTCTGTACGTTCTAAACATTTTACTTATTTTAAGCTTTGGGATTCTTGGGGGTGCTATCAGCCCAAATTTCATTGCTTTGAAATCGTTGTTTTGTATTTATGTAAGCAATACTATGTATATGCTACTAAAGTTTGACGTACGCTTGCTATATGTGGGAAAACTAAGAAGTATTTTCAAAGTGACTGATCAGTGGTTCAAGTCGTGAATCGCGGTCGATGGTAGTTGCTAGTAATATTACCAGAAATGACGCTTGTAGCACCTGCAGAAATATTTCGTTGAAATACCTATTTTTATTGATAAGAAGTCTTAAAAGCAAAGCATGAGAAACAATCCTAATTTGGTCCGTATATATATATATATATATATAGAGTTGTCATCGGAAACGTAATGATACTGTTGCTGCTGGGTACCTTTTCTACTCGAACTCTATTTCAACTTCTCGTAGCAGCATTAAATCTAATCCCCATTGTAACAACAGTTCGTGGCCATGATTCGATGGGTGTCTCTATTTTTTATTAAGCGTTGAGCACAGCTTTTGGTTGTTCTCGTACAAGTTAAACGTGTACTTTATACGCGTGCTTTTAGTCGCCGATTGTCGTCGTCAAGCTGGTACACGATGCGTCCAGAGCAGCAGCAACAACATTAGTAACAAAAAAAAAAAAGTCTGCAGACCAAGCCTCCGGCACTAGACAACGGATCCAGTCAGTCTGTCCGACTCAAATTCGAATGCTGATAGAACAAGGGTCGGCCACTTCGATAACACTACAACTACCAGATTACTGCTACGTTCTCTTTACCCACTACGTTCGATCACACAGCCACAAGCCATCAGTCAGCCATCGCTAGCGATCACTTTTCTGGCAGCGATTATATTAACAAAAGCCTTAGCAGCGGCGGCCAACTATTCGTTGAGTGTCCTTCGGGCGTCCGTCGACGTCACCACTTTCACGGTCAAGGTCAACGCGGAAGCGTCAATGTAAGCACTAACAACCAAGACTATTATTATTATAGTTATAACTATTTTTGCTTTGCGTGTCCCATTGCTCGCTCGCTCGACCGACCGACCGACCGACCGACCGACTGACCGACCGACTGACTGACTGTGCCATTGTGTTACTGGTGCCGCGGTATCGCGTCTGTCCGTCCCTCCGTTCGTCGTCAATTGGCTTCGTTGCCTGTTGCCCGCTCCAGCATGCCGCTATAGCCCCCCGCTCCCGTTTCCCCATCTAACCCGTTCGAATACTGCTGTTATGCTGGTACTGCTGGCTACTAGTTCATATCTACCTATTTATTATTATACCCCTGCCGTTAACAGTACTGAGCGGCGGCGTAACACCGGAACTTAGCCAAGCCGTCGTTGGAGGTGAACATCAGCGGCGCATCGTCCGACGTTGCGGCCACCAGCAACAACCAGCGGCCATAGGGGACCGGCCGATAGCGGAGAACAATAAGGGTAGAGGCAACGGCCGCGCGCGATGGCAACCGGAACGGAAAAATATCACCACCACCAGCGATTGTCATGATCATCACCATTATCAAAAGTTATTTCCTGCTTCTCTTTATTTTTAATGCATAATATAGTTATTAATTCGACATAGTATCTTACTTCGCGTGCATTTTAGCATATTAGCCTTACAGACGTATAGAACTGTAGAAGCTTCAACGACATCTGTTTGGTACCGAAAGTGAAGGAAATCGAAAATTAATCAACGAGCCAGCGGCATACGGAAGGCTCAATGTGGCCGTGCGCTTTGCGCGAAATTGACCGGCTTAGACAAGACGGTCAAGCGGCACATTCATCCGGCGCCCTGCGCTAAGCCTTATACAACGCATGTTGTTTTTCCCAGGTCCTTTTGTACGAGCTCGCGAGAAACCCGATGTGGCCGAAATAGGAGAGCTGAACTTGTCGTCCGGACTTACAACAGAGCTTGTAAAGGCGATCGCGCCAGCTTGACCTAGATCGAGAGCGAACAGCCGAGACCAAAGATCAATATCAGCAACCATGGTAATAGATCGCACTACACAGCAGCAGCAGTAGCGGTGGCAGTTACAGCATAAACGGCAACAGACGCATGCAGGCGACACTGGGGCAAGGCGCTCGACGAGCGAGACCTTTGTCGGCAGCACGGACTTAGCGACACGCACAGGCACGCGCAAAAACAACACACGTTGTTATTTACGGGAATCGTGTCGATAGCCCCAGCAGCAGGAGCGAACTTGTCAGTACATTAAACCTGTTACTTCACAGAGGAAAAAACTCTACTTGTAGCATCTCATCATCATTATATAGTACGAAATGCAGGGTTCTGCATATCGGCTCATCGAACGGTATACTTCGACCAGCACAACTATCGCTGCTGCTGTGATGATATCAAGGCCAGCAGGCTATAATTTACTCGATGGCGGATGCTGCTTTTTAGGTAAAGTAAATAAGGACAATGGAGCTTCTTGATCCGAATAATCAAAATAGAATGCTTCTGGTCATGCATCACATAAGTACAAACAGAGAATTGGACAGCCTGTAGTATTTAGTTGGCTCGATAAGCATGGCGAACCGCTAAATGATGCTAATAACACCGGAGAAAAATGATAACACGGATGGATAATACAACATTAGATAGCGGTATTTGTATGAGAAAACAGGGAAAAAGGACAAAAATAATAGGTCATAAAATCGTACATATTGCTAGCTATATCACACAACCAAAGCATTTAATAAGGATTGTTTGTTGCGACTATTTTTATTACACTAGCTCAGTCAATATAAACTGCGGAAAAAAGTTAATGTTATACTTCAGTGTGGCCCTAGGATCTTTTCGATGCTTTTCGGCATTTATGTTGCTTGGAATCTGAAACTGTTTACTCCGACTTACGGTCATCCAGACTTCGCTTAGATGAGTTGCAGTGGTCCACGCATAACCAGGAAAATCATGAATATAAGCTTCACTGTGGATTTACAGCGGAAGAGAAGGTTTGGCCTAGATTCGGCAAAGGATTAGAAACAACTGAAAACCTTCAGGGAGGAAATTTCGAATCTGAAAGTGAGTACTCTAAAGGACCCAATTCGAAGGCGAGTAACGAGGTGTTCTCGTTGAACACTTATCTGAAAGTCCCGCATGAGTTGAGCGGGGATCAAAAACGAAGATGTAAAGGCTTTACTTTCACACGTTACAATAGTAAGCCGTCCTTGCATTGAATTGTGCCCTATGGTCAAAGATAGAACTTTCATGATAACCGCAGTTAATCGCGCCTGTACCGGCAGAACATCACTCTAAATTAGGTGGGCAACTGCAAGCGTAGCTATTTAGTAATCTAACCCTCGTATGTCCTACTTTAACCATTGTGATCTTAACAGTCGATAAACAAACTATTAAACAGCTAATATTGTTGAGCAAAACTAAATAATTCTTATCACATGCCAACCCCCGACCTCGTGTCTCATGAAGCACAGTGGCAAAAAATACAGAAATTATGTTGAAGGCTCTCTGTCATTTACCATACTTAACCAGGTAACTCCTTTCGATCACCATTTTTATAAAGTGTAGCACCTTCTAAATAAGAAATCTGCGTAAATCTTGAAATTGCCTTCCGAGTTTTACTTCAGAGTTCTGTAATAGCGGAATAAGTTACCGTTCAAATGACGAAAATGTCAAGAAGAATCACGGTGCATATCCTTATTATAGACAGTCAGAGAACCGAGCTTGTGGAACTAAGTTTTAAAAACTCATCACTTCGTACTTCATATTGATCGACCTAATCTTTTGACAGACGCTGTGAAAATAAAATAGAAACCTGTTAGACGTATATTGATTGTCCGGGTACAGATTGCCTTACCAACATCTTTTTACAGCTTTGAATTTACAGGTTAGCACAAAACTCTGTGAATTGTTCGAAGCTAATTAGGTACCACACATACTGAGTTACATTTAAATATTAGTTAGAAATATTTTATACCCGGACGACTGTTTACGAACATTGTTTTAGCTATAACAGTCGCGAACTCCCCACAGCCTAAGGAAATTTCTATTTCTGGTTAGAAAAGGTTGTAGGCTGAGAAGGGCTCCTCTATCGGCGTGTGCCGCGAGGTAAAACGTACTTAGCCTTTATTCGTTATTAACTCGAACTCACGTAACGATTCTATGTCACGTTTACCGTAGATATTGGCACCATCGTTGGAATCACGTGATCCTCTTTCTGGAATGATTCGCTTTCCTTTGCTAAATTTTTTTAAGTTAAGACAAGTTATAAGCAGGTTACGTTGTTGTTTCCCATCATCGCATTGCTCAGTACCGTAATTGCCCACGCGTTACTACCAACAAATACATTCTGTAGTCGTGTTCAGAATGTACGGCCCATCTTGTTTGGCATGCCAATACAGGTGCAGAGCTACTGGGGGCTACTACTTAATGTTTTATATATATATATATATATACGGGGGCTTGACAATTCCGATGATAATGACTTCTTTCTACATATATACATTTGTCTTTTAAGAACGCGCCATCCGGAACCGCTTGCTCGTATTTAAGCGTGTAGCATTGTCCCAAAAACTATTGGGTATTTCAGCTGTTATAGTTTGCATTGTAACGAGAGTCTCTATAAATAATATGAGCTACTAACGGGGCGCCTTAACACCCGAGAGTCCACGATACGGATACATCAACCTCTATCATAGAGTGATGTCAGTGTGGGGCCGGGCCGTTAACATCTGAGCGTCGCTGTGTTTGTATGGCATTTACGACTCCAGATGCTCTAGGCCAACAACAAGATTCCTGTTGGACTTGGCGCGGCTAACTGAATTCAGTGCCCCGGGCAGTTCTGCTGAGTCTACCAGACCTTTCTAAAATGTCTCTGTCCTCAAAGACACACTGAGCGTCCTCTGGCCTCATCCTCTAGAGTATTTTTGTCGCACCGTACGGTGATTACGTGGAGCTCCAAGAGCTCCAAACGTTCCGTCGGTGAGTCGTCGGAGTTGAACGGCTATGATTCGTAGTCACGCCAATAGTCCAATACGACGACAGTAGAGAGATGCGACGATTATTGACTAGTACTCATACGATAAAAGTTGTTTGAAACGGACGGCAGTGACAAGAATAAAAGTAGTAGGACCTTACCTTTCTACTGTCGACATCACCAATCAGTCGAAAATAAAGGTTACGACTCGAAGCAGGAAGCCATCGCTGTCGCCGATTCGAACAATTTTTAATAGTAGTAATAATGGTAGTATTAAGCGTGTTTACCGCCCTGGCGCGCATGTTTATGAACCATATGACAATTCCGGAGGCGATCTTCTACGAAAAGATGTGCTTTTTCAGTATAACTCGTTTCTACCGCAAGTGGTAGAACCTCGCAATTCGTCTGACAGTCTATACAAGCAAGGCTATACAAGCCAGACGCTGAAACTGGACGGTCGTGGAGAGCGGTATTCTAACAGACAACACACGAGATCATGGCGAACACTACGATCCTTTTCGTCTCCTGTTTCCTGCCTCAGTATCTCTCAATATTTCGCCCAGCCGCTCCTCCCGAACAAACGTGACTTGGTTGGCATAATAAAAGGCGCGACTACCTGATCAGGCTTGGCGACGCCACTGACCAAATATGGAAAGGACTGATGTATAGTTCCGACAACAACCATCATGCCCCCCCCCACTACCATTGTGCTTTGAGTACCGCTCGAAGTTGGACTGACACAGGGTCATGAAATAGATAATGACAGGACAGTGGTTCACCCTGCCACCACGAAGGCCAAATAGCCTTCAAAAGCTCTTTATGTCAATGTAGGTCATCAGATGTATCGATGATTGCCATTCGCAGGGTCAGAAACTCTAATGGTTCAAGCATTCTATTTAACTATTTGAAGGTTAATCGGTTGCGCAAATCGAACTAATTAATCAAAGCCTACGGTCCACAATTACAGGCTATAGGGGTAAACATGCAAAACCTGCTCGAAGTACAAGGGTGGGTTGGTGTGGGCCGGGAGAGTTGTGTGACGGCCTTTTGTGTTCCATTTTTCTGTTGTGATATTATATTTTTTGTTTTTTCACTCATACACAAGATCAATGTTACAAACGTCTCGTTATAATCTATTTAATTTGATTGCGACCCAAGCAAAAAATCTCATCTATTTACAGCGTTACCTTACTCTATAGGTAAAAGTAATGACTACTTACTGTTGGAAGCAGGTAAGTTGGCTGGCTAGCTTCTATCTTTCGTTTTATACCGAACTTACTTAGAGTATCTTGCTGCAACAGCAAGATACTCTAAGTAAAAGAAAGAAAGTTGCAGCTTCGTAATTTTCGGACAATTTATAATTTCACGATTCAGTACTAGACTCTCATTTGATGTTTACGACCATATGTGCCATAGTAGGTAGCTACACGAGTCGGGACTAGTTGCTTTTATGTTGTATTGTTTAAGAAGTACGTTCTCAGCAATGAATGTAAGGCCATTGCTAAGACGAGCAGCAGTGAATTATAGAAATGCTCCTTTCTCTAACATGAGCTGCAACTACTACCGCCTGAAGATGGTCTGTTCATCATTAACCTATTTCTGTTTATTTTATGCTCCGTTTTGTGACAGCCATATCGTGCATGCTAACCGTTAAACATTCGGCTAGCTAACGGAGTTTCCTTCCTCTCCCAGGACGCGCTGGCTTCTCGTCGCCACCGTCATTTTTCTTATCATCAACAACCAGCATCATCACTAATAACGTGATTATCAGCATCATCACGGTCATCATCGGAGGCGGCAGCAGTACAGCGCGGCCGTGATAATTCTTCCCCTGTTGTCGTCATTGTTCATTCGTTTGCTAAACGTTCGTTGCCGGTCGGGGCCATTGGCACCAAACACAATCCTTTTCAGGCTAACTAACTAAAAATACCACAATCTCAGTAGTTAGTTCATGGGTTATTGCTTAGTGGGGGCCCCACGAGCGGCACTGCAGTTTCAACAATGGCGTCGGTAGCAGCAGCAGCAGTAGAAACAGTGAGCGTCTTCGATGCCGGTTCGGTTCTCAGCTGCATTTTCCTTGACAGCCTGCCTACCTAGTCTGGCCAGGCCTGGCCTGCTTACCATTAGAAAAAAATAAATGTGCGGCGATGTGGTCGTCGTTGTGATGGTGATGCTACTGGTGGCATCACCGCTACAGGACTAGTAGTACTTCCGTAACAGCGGCATCACGGCTTAGCTTTGGATGCGTGGTAAGCGAGAACCAAAAGGGACAGCCTTCAAGGTTAGGTTCATCGACCCAGTGGGGCACGCATTCACACAGTCGACAACGAAGCTGCTGCTGCGCAGGCAACGGCGGGCGGTGGCTGCCTGTCGTGGCAGGGTTCTCGTACTCTCAGTAGCGTCGTACTGATGTTGCTGTTGCTATTGCTATTCCGGCCTGTAATAAGACATCCTGAGAGAAACAGGAGTAGGAGGCAAGCAACAGCAGTGATAAGAAGACGACTACGATGACGACAGTCCAGCAGCAGCAGCAGCACAGCACCAAACGTCATAGAGAAATGCTGTGCCTTTCCCATCTGCTAGTAGCTAGAATTATTACTTTCGCCAGGCCCATAGACGACAGCATAGCGTGACGATAATGCACTCAGAAGCCACCCAAGCGGTAGCTGCAACTGGCGCGACATGGACCAAAAAAAGGGCCGATGCGGGGCTGATAGCAGCAACAGTATGATCTTGCCAGGTTTAGCGTGGCCCATAGGCATCGACAGGCAACCTTCTTTCATTCCCTATATCTCCCTTAAAACGTATTGGCATCTCGGTCGGCAAAAGGCACAGTTGCCTGGAGTATTGTACCTTTGCTTCGCACCACAGCAGCTCGAAAAGAGAAATGTTTACCGACGATGATCTATTGAGTAGTAAACGGGCGATACTTTTAAAGACAGAGGAGTACTTACAAGCATGCATGCATATAAATACCGCTAATACGTACGGGCTTCTCTAAGCCCAGTTCTTAGTAGCAGGAGCGGTAGTTAATGTAAGCTTTGCGGTAGGATAGAGATGAATCGATTCCAAGCTAAGCACTGCTGACCCGGTGAAATGGCTGACGTTAGTTGATCTGGTTAGTTAGATGGTACTGACGCCGATTGTTGGTAGTGCTGCGAATAGCGGCGTCCCAGCAATCCGATCGCCAACTGATGCCGGCACCAGCGAGCACCCACACTCCACATGCCCCGAGCAGCAGAGCCCCAGCGACCATCAGAAGAGGGGCTGAAAAAGAAAAGAAAGAAACGAGAAAGCTAAGAAAAAAGTAAGGATACAACGGGCAGCGGGGGGAGTAGGGGACAGGCCAGCTAACGCGCAACTAGCCAACCAGTAAAAGCCGCGCTAAACAGCAAAAGCTGCGAGTCTCGACTGGACCGGTGAAAGCAGTCATATCCAATGTCAATGTCAGGGCCTCTTGGGGCCACCAGCGTTGGCGGCCGAATGATCCGACGGCAATGGCGGCAGTAACCGACTGTGTGACGGTTAACGTCGTCTTTGCTGGCTCGGTGTAGCGCAGAGACATACATACACACCAACGCATACACATTTACACACGGGCAGTAGATCCCTTAGGAATAACAGAATGAAGGGGGAACGAATGTCAGCGCTATAGTGCTCGAAATGGCATAGCCATTTCAGATAAGCGCTTGTTTACGGAGGAAGAAAAACATGACCCAAACATCGTGATTTACTTTGGTCTGAGCTTGATTTAGGCTTAGCGAATAACCGAAATAAGGGTTGCGAAAAAGCCCTTAACGGAATTAATTAGGTTAGTAAAGCATTTTCTTCCCTCCGTGAGCAGGGATAGAAGACAACGTCAAAACGGTGACAAACAATCATTCTTAAAGTAACAAATTTTGTTTTATCTAATTTACAGCATAGCTACGGTATCGCTACGGTACGTTCGAAGTGTAATACTTAAGCCAAATTAGAGATACTTTTATGAAAATTTTATGAAGTAGGAGTATCTAGTTAAGCTTTTATCGTTGTCGTCCAATTTAAAAAAAATCGAGGTTATCGACTTCGAGATGTTACAAAGGTTTTTGACAACCTTGTCTTGTGTGGGCTTACAGTTACAGAAACTGACGGTCACAAAGTCGATGATAGGTGCCAGTTCCTGTTGTTGTTGTCGTTCCCTATGAGGGTTGATGGGGGGTTGTGTTTAAGGGGTTGATGTCCGCGTCATCACTATAAGAAGCAACGGCTTGTCTGAAGCAAGCAAACTAAAATCTACGATGAACGACGCCCGTACGTTTCAATGATCGAAGACAGCCTTGCGCGCTACCTAAAAGGACACGTGAAATAGGTCGTAGTCTAACAACGAGACTGCTTCTAAGATAGAAACAGGACATCGAATATCTCGACCTGAGACAGCTGGATCCGCCATTCGCCGCCACCGCTACCGCTGCTTTTCTGCCGGTTACTGCCCAGACAGGGATATAACTGAGGTAGTAAAGTCTATCAAATCTCCGACTGGCCGGCGGCCGACAGGTCATCTAATGCGCTTCTCTGTCCCTTTGTGTCGAATGTCATGTCTAGACTTACTCAGGTCTATTCAATCAGTTGACCCATTCCTTTTGCACTTCACTCCGTAACTTCCCTCGTCGTTCTTTAGGGTGCGTCGCACTTCACCAACTTTAACAAGGTTGCAATGTGGGGATGGATTCGTGAAGGACGACCAATGAGAACCACAAGAAACACCTCAAAATCGACGTACAATTATGAAATAAATAAATGGTTCAGATAAAACAAACGCGAACGAGCTATTACGAACCGATCTGTAAGCCGCTTCCGTGCAATTTAATCATTATCATCCCTTTAGCCCCGCTTATAAGCGTCATTTGCCTGGCCTGCAAGGTTAGAGTTTCGATGCATACAGACTATGAAGCGTATTTATACTATGGCTTCTAACACGTGTCGCGGCCCTTTTTTGCTTATTTTATTCTAATCTGCGTTTCCTCAACTGTTCTCAGGCATGGCGATTTGCACGCATCGTTGACGTAAGGCCTACATCGTACCTAACACCTCCCTGCAAAAATTTGCAAGAAAAAATCTATCCGATTGCACTCCATACAACGCAGCATTATTTGCTATAATGACAATTACAGTAATGATGAAACTTGTAACGAGCTGAAATTGTTCTTGCTCGCGCAATGTGTGCCCGCGTGCGCTCATTGGCTGCCTCTTCTAAATGCACCTTCTGCCATCAGTGAGAGTGGATATTGCCCAGGACAATAATACAGTATCTTTCTATACTCGACGATTTGTCGCAAACTCTGCATGAATGTTCTAAGAAATTTAGGAATACAACGTCCTTCGGGGCTATTGATCCTCTGACGGTATAGTGACTGTCTTGCCGGCAGCGAGCCACTGTCACAAAGTGTTCTTTGCTCGACCCACAGCGTTTGGCGATCAAATACCAGCACTCCTGTCTCGTATATCGGGATTGCATGCCCTTTCTTTCTATCTCGCGAGAGAGTAAGCGTCGCCATGCCTGTCACCTTGCTGGCTACCGACAAGGTCTTTGGTCTCTGGAGGGCTTTGGGTCATTGTCACTCACCATCGCCAATTGCTGCTATTTATCTATCATCCATCTTTTGCTACATACCTACGATGGCCACCGCAACAACGGCGCGGCTGTGACAGCGGTAACAGTTGCAACTGCACCACCAGACGCTAGAGATGTGGACCGCACTTTTACGGGGCCTATGGCAACCTACAGCCTCGAGAACTCGCTCTGTCTGTTGGCTGATATCATCTTCGACTTGTCAGTAGGTGACGGTGGCCACGGCCGGCCGACAGGCCATTACCAGTGGTGCTACTACTTCTGTTACGACAAGCATAGTATACGACCGACGCGCGCGTACACACACAAATCGTCACAAGTACATTTACATAGCCAGATGCGCATTATAAAAATTAGTACTCGTTATGATGGTACTGCTGCTTCCGCCCCCCTGCGGCGGCTACTTCGTCATTTCCGAGAGAGCCATCATTGCTTGACCTCCTATCCAGTCAATTCGCTCGCGGCCGTGACCGTTATCCGTATCGTCTGGGCTCTACAAGTGGTTACGTAAATGAACAAACGGGTCGGTGTCAGATAGACGGATATGTCCAGGACAAGTAAATGGCCCGCTCTCTTACTTTCTTCTACACGGAACTGGGCCTACAAAGAACATGCAAATTATTAGCGGATGTGGCGTAACTGGAACTTTTCCGAAAAGTATGACGCAGCTAAAATTATAGCCTCGCAGCAGAAGATATGTGTATACGCTTACGCAGGAACGTTTCGAATAGCTCCATCGCATTTGTTTTTGTCTAAATTTTATACACAATAGTCCTGCTTATTACAGCAACAGCTAAAAACTAAGCTACATAGGTCGGTCCTAGTGCAGAATGCAATTATCACAAACCCTCTAGGACACCGCTGCAGTAACTGTCCGTCTCCCTTGTAATCAGCTGTCTGTATGTTTAAGCTGATAGAAATGGTATCTATTGTTTTGCAACAATTCTATTGACTTTCAAGTGCAAATGTATGCGAGTGCAGACCGACGCTCGGCCTTTGCAGGCTACGCCGCAGTCGTACATGATTGACGCTGTTATTATAACGAATATTCGCTTTGATCAGACAATAAATCTACATGTAACAATTGCAACAAGCTGGATTCGTGGATACATTGAGATACTAGCTTACTTAGGACCATACACGTATTTCGTTCTATCTTGAAAGGAGGTTCTTCAATTTTCTACAGGATCAATTATTTTCTTCATGTAGCCTTTTCCGAACTATTTACGTGGCTAAATTAGACGTACCACGTAAACACGGTAAGTGTACTCTTACTGCCTCAAGCTATATTTTGTGTATTCAGAGGGGTGCCAAGCATTGCCTCTTGTCATTATTATATACCTTATTGAAATACAATAGCGACAAGCTAAAATGGTCACCAGAGCAACAAAAAATTTGAATTTTCTTTCCACTATATTACTGTAAATTGTCATTCATTCAAAACGTGATTATGATCCAACTCTAAATCTATTCTAGCAGTGATTTTTCTAGCTAATTTATCATGCCGACACCGTATAAAAATGAATCATATAAATATGAGGAAATCTGCGTGCCAAAATATGCAGCCAAGAAGCAACTATGTGGGCGGATACGGCTAAACCCCCTGGTCCCTCAACTTAGCAGCGCCGGCGGCTGCTGCCATTGGCATCGCTGCAGTCGCCATTGCCATTGCCCCCTGACTCTGAAGGCCTTAGCAAGAGAGCAGGTGGATGGCCTGTTCGAGTTCAAGGCCAAGGTGACCTCGTCCTCGCCCTCTCCCGGGGCCTTGACCGTTTGATGCATCCAGTAAATTCGCACAAACATCGACACGGCCGAAGCAGCAGCAAAGGGAAGAGGAAAGGGAGATATTGCAGGCCAGGGCTTCAACGGGCAACGAACCATAAGGACCACACTGAACACAAATACACAGAGAAAGACGCCGAAGTACACCAACCGACAAATACTTCAGAAGCGCATATGTGCATAGCATAGCACTACTTCCTAATCCTCCCCTCCCTTCCCCCCGCGCTTAGCTCCTAAGCACCTTAGCTTTCTATCCCTTTATGCACCATCATCACAATTACACTCACGGTCTCCATTTGTTCTTTCTATCTCGTTTGAGCAGCGGGTTCATTGCCTTTACTATAAAAGAGATTACCGACTTCTTTTGGCCTCCCTGGCGTCTACCACGCCTGCACTCTAACAGAAATCCGCAAGAACGGTCTATGTCGGGCGGATCGTAAGAGTAACCCTATGGCGAGGATAACCAATATGGTCTCGGAATCGATAGGTACATAAGTAATACATTACAGCATCAGCAGGAAATATAATACTGCTGCAGCACCGATATTACTCATGATATCGATTAAAATCACGACAATTGTGAGGCTAGAGAAAGAATCCTCATTAAAATATTACACATGGACACGTAAAATATTTCACTGGGTGTTTTTGCGGGGGGCATCTATATAGATCTATATATATATCTGTATATATACATACCTACATATATACACACGGTAGCATTCAAATAATAAAAGTACTAGATCAGCCTTCGAGTTTCACAGATTAACGCTGCTGTTAAGCATTGATACTAGATATCGTCGCTGACGATGAAGCTATTGCCAACATGTTTTTATGTTCCTTTCCCTTTCTTGGCATTCCCCACTAGTATGTGTTTCGATCTGTTGAGACCTTGTGTGTATTGGTAGGCATTTAATATACGTGGATCGATATCGATGATGATAGAAAGCAGTAATAGAAAAACCAGATGATGAAAACAATTGACGTTAACCGCTGCCGCCTTTTTTTATTCGATTCGACTAGACTAGAAAAAAAGTAGGAAAAAATTGGGAGGTGGTAGGGAAAGAAGACCTAGGAGGGAGGCCCCGCTCGAGATTACGTCCGCGCCCCCATACGTGTTGATCCCTTGCCATGGCCGTATTCAAACGCACGAACATAAGAAGAGCGTGTGTTTTGCCACTGACGACAGTTTTGTGTCACTTATTGAGCGTGAATGACACCACTGGCTATGTCGATACTATAGGCGACAGGGGAATAATATATATAGCTACTCTTTGTTACGACGAACAGTAACCAGTACGACCTAAACTCGCTTTGCCCAAGCAAAAAACGAGCAGACACACGAGCCAGTCAAGCAACGGGTGATCCCCGCCTCCTACGACAGGACCATGTCGGGGTGGCGAATAGAGATACTACGACTGCTATTCCAATCGCATAGGCGCTTTCTTCCGCTATACTATGGTTTATCCATGTGTGTCTGCGTTGTGTGCAAGCGTCATCCGTTCCTCGGCGCTGTCGGTGAGTCTTTCCACGACCGACCGAGTGCCAGTTGCCAGGGGGGAAGGTCCATGAACCGACTCAAGGGCAGAAGGGCGATGCTCCCGAGATAGCAACGCAGGCTACTACTGCTGCTGTAGCTCCCTCTATAGCCCGGCTGGCTGGCTAGCGGACTGATTGACTGCCGCTATTCACCACGCACTATGACCAGCTAGACATAGTAGGGTAGGAAGGCTAGAAGGAAAACGGCCGGAAGGAGTCTGCGGGAGTTCTATCTGTGTGTATGTCCCTTGTTAGTACGACGGCCCCAGGGCCTCTCGGCTGGATGATCGTCGTGCTCTCCGTGACGACAACGAATAGCACAGCGACACAGAACTACAGATCTATATGCACGAATATATGACTAGTGGGTGAACACTCTCACCGGCACATTCGGAAACAGCGGAAACACGCGATCGCTGGCATAAAAAACATAATTATAGTTGAATGCCGCTGCTGCTCCGGCAGTAACGCAACGGCGTTAAAATCAAAATAAACAGAAGTCAGGTAGTTGCTTACTGCAGTTAACTTGGAAGCGAGCGTCTTGCTAAGGCGCCGCCTCATATTGCTTGCCGATTGTCGATGATGGCCAGGCTGGCCCCTTCGGATGGAACGGCTCACCCTCTCGCGCTGCCGTCGTAGCCATTTACCTATTCGCATACATGTTATCTCTATTCCCACGTATAATAATATATGTCTCAGTGGCGTGTTGTGTCTTTACAGTTATCCGCCTTCTTGTCGCGTCTCTCACCTACCCCCCCGTCTTTGTCTTCAAAGCGATGGTCACCCATGACGTCGACGGTTGCCGCAATTGGTACCCAATGCTTTGAGAAGAGTTAAAAGGTCGGAGGCTACCGCTGCTAGTTTAGGTCGTTTATGCAGTGCAGCACGACCGCGTGAGGAAGTCCTAATTCAGCAACAGTAACACTGTAGACCAAAGTGTGTAGTCAGGAACATATATATATTAGACCCGATTCGGTGTGATTGCTGTACAACACGAGCCTGAGTGGCCTGCGTTAGGCCATTGCTACCAGCCTGTTGTAACGGCGTCATGGTGGGAGACCCTTTAAAAGTGTGTCGACGTTATCCTTCAACGTTGCTGTCATCGTTCGAGGTCTGCGTTCTCGTAACATAGCATTCCTATTTTGAGGGCTAGTTGGTTGGCTTAACTTGGCCGATCAGGGCTGTTCTCGGGCTGTCGGGAAGGGAGTATACGGAACAAGTTATGTGTACATTTACCTAGGTTATGTATGGCAGCAGACCTTGCAGTCTTCATTATACGCATTGCCAGCCTCTTGCTGCACACTAGACACTCGCAGCTGTAACAGTCAAGGGCTACAATGTGCCCGCCATGGATAATATAATAGAACTGACATGTTATAGAATTTACTACAATGCGTAGCAGAACTGGAATGGCATGGATAGTAGTATTATATTAAACAGAAGGAAATCTAGGTGGAGCAGCGTAGCGGCTAAAAAGGAAGCTTAGGAAGATTATCTGAAATGGCATCTCGTTATTAAGTCGTGCGTAGACCTGAGATGTGTGTAACCATCAGCTTTAGAAATCAGAGGGGCAACTGATTGTAACTGATTTAATTATGCCAATAAGGCGCTAGCATAAGCTGCTTGATTTTGTTTTCCAATAACCAAATAATTGTACTTTGAGCACCGGCGCTAACGAGACGTGCAGTCATTGTCTTAATGGCTCAAGTCTTCTTATTGAGGCTGAACGATGGATGCCTTCTTCTTTAGCGCTAAGCAACTATACGAAATAGAAGATGCTACTGTCAAGTATATAACATAATTCTAGAAATGGGTTGCCGTTAAAAGTCGCTCTCTGGCAACCGACAACTATGAATTTGAGCGCGAAAAGCCTGAAACTTTCTTGATGCTAGTGATTACAAATAGTAGAGTCTAGGACATGGCTATGGATTTCTAATATCGTTCTGCCAGTTCTATCTGTTTAGCTTCAAAGTTAGAACTTACTGCTTGCATGCAAGCTACGACAGTTAAGGCACCGGAATCATCTGCAGGAATCGTCGAACGTCTCCGTAATATCCTTCCTGAGCTGCCGATTTATGATATTTATGCATATGTGTGTGACAGATTACGAGTTGTCTATATCGTTCTCTACTTGGAAACGGGCCAGCGTGGCCAGCAGACCCTGGGCAAGTTCACGTGGTTCAAGGCTATCCTAATCACGTTGTGGACCTCTCGTGCTTTACATAGTACGTGGTTACCTACCGTTAGGCTAAGCTAGGTCGATCATAGGCTTCTGTATCACACACACACACACACACACACACACACACACACACACACACACACACACACACACACATATATGTACGTATAGATATACATCTTTTGACCGCGAAGCACCAGCCGTGGGCGCTCTGCGACGTATTGGGCTGCTGACCTCTGGAACGATGCGTCACGTACAATAGATTTCTAAGATACATGTAACTTTTAGTAAACAGTTAATTTGAAGCCGAGCAACGCACCGGGTAACATTTCATACTAGTGAATAGCAAAGGTGACAACGACCTTCTATCATTAACATGAATCTGTATCCTGTACAAAACCATAGAGCCTTAGCATACTCTTTACTGATCATCAAGCGACTGCGTAGTTGGACAATCAAGTACTGAAAATTTTCTCTCCGTCGACGGAGAAGTCAGTCGCTGACGCATTGAAGATAGTGGTCGACCGTACCATGCGCAAGATTCCCGTGTGTTCTGCATGTGTATAGTCGTAATGTATCTGTATGTCCATAGCGCATAACCAATACATGTATTGGTATGGCGCTATGGACAAACAAAGAAAAAAGTGCGGGCTCGTCTCGTCGATTTGATGATGGGTGACATGCCCCTGTTCGGACCACAGTTCTCCCGTTATCCGATTGCTCAGTTATACGTTAAGTTCCCTAGTGATTGCCGACTCACTGTATTTTTTCGTTCCGTACGAATTTAGCAGAGTCTCAATTCGTACATGTATTACGTAGTTGGCATCAGCCCACATATTAGAAGTCAGCGAGAAAAGAAAAAAAAAAGTCTAAATAGCGCAGCTGGGCCTAGACTGCAAGAGCGTTACCCAGGGAACGCTTCTATCCGAAGACTGACCGACGAACGGGAGAAACCGGGATTGTTTAATAATGTGTTTACGCGTTCTTGCTGATTGTGTTATCGTTGTCGTCGTTAACGTTGCCGCCAGCGCTACACGGACATCATATGGTGTGTGGCGTTGAACGTTTCCTTAGCTGTCTTCAACGTTCCGTGTTTGACTATGGCCGTCAAAAAGCCGGTACGCCGTCTTTGGAAAACAAGCATCGCCTAAGACAGCGAAAGAGACCAGAGTGTACGTAAGGGAACAACCAAGCGCGGGTCAACAACACAAAAGGCTCGTTCGTTCGTTCAGGATCAGCTACAGCAGGCGCTACCGGCGTCATTGTATTGTAGCTTCTTGATGGCTATTAAAGTATATGCAGACTAATTTTTTTCGCTTGGACTTCCGTAGTTCGAAGATTGATCGCTAAACAAACGTACGTTGCAGCTTTTTGACCGCCGCCTATTAGACAATGTGTGCTTATAAGTTCCTACGATTTAGTGACATCGCCGGACCCTCAATGTTGGCAATGGGATTGTAGTTTTCTGACAGCAAAGTATCAGAAATACGTACGATTGTGATTTATTACTTCCTCTTTAAACATCTATTCCAGCTTTGTAACACTGCGACAAACAACCCGTCTAACCAAAACATAGGAAAGGCCTAGACCGTTCAGCGTCTGCTACTAGGTGGCCCGTTATCATGTCATAATCATGTAATTGGCCTTTGGAGAAGCAAAATATTGCTAACACCGGTCGGAAGTCAATCTAGCGATTTCTATTTGTCTTGCGTGGCGATGTTACGTCTACTCAATATCGTTCAGATTAAGTTATACTGTAAGATCATGTATATGAGACTTAAATGCACGCCATAAAATCGATCACCACTAGTTATTTTACGTAAGTGGTACGATAAAAGTATGGAATGGCCTCTTTTACACATATATAAAAGTATATTTGCGTTTGCCCGAGGCAGATTCCGGTAAGAATGATTTCTGTCCCTAATGCTTTAATATTCGTGAAAGATAACAACGAGTGAAGCCCGCGTAGCGTGTAGCATCAACGATAGCTAGATTGATCGTTTTGTAGCTCTGACAATTACAGAATTATTCTCTGTAATTGCCGTTACAAAAAACTTTACTAACTTGGAACGACGTTACGATGTCTCTACGTGCGTGTGGACCATTCCGCATTGGCTGCATAACTTACCTACGTGTTAGGTATTAGTGGCACGCCGGCGTATAGGTGTAACAAAAACCTAATTTCGACAATCATTTAGATGGTTCACGACTGACTTAATAACAGGGCACGTGTACGTAGATCATGGCTCTGGGAAGCAACGTTACGCGTCGTGGTGAACGCCATCAACGAACGCATCATTGCTATTGTCGCCGGTGAAGAATACCTGCCGACGAACCAACTAAGCTCGGCTAGATAAGGCGACGGGTTAACTAGCTAACTGATAATAGCAATAGCGTGCCCAGCAAATAAGTACATATCTAATAACGATAATCCACAGGCTGCTAATGGTGTCGAGACGGCAAATTTAAGAGTCCGTTGGTGAAAAGTATCGAGAAATGCTAGTAAGGGCATGAGTGCACCGTTGCTGAAAGCCTCTCCGGCTCCCATTCTAACTGTGTCGTGAAGGCTGTAGCTGGCGCGCGCTTCGAAAGCCTATCGCCTACTCCGGCTATTGAGCACATAACATACACTGGCGGCGGGAAGCCGGCCGCTATCGCGGTCCGTTGATGTTGGCTTGTCCATTGCTCCATCAGCATAACGGTCGTAGCTAACCGGTTCGCTCCAGATGCCCTTTGTTAGATATGAATGCATCCTAAAAAGGGCCGCTTACATTGGCTGATTCTGTTTCGCAACAGCCGGCACGATTGTATCATACCGGAGGGGGGTGATGGCTATTACTGCGCTATGCGTACCATACATATTCCCGAGGCAGTTAAAATGCCTCTGGGTTTCAGGCTCAGTGATCGTCTACAACCAGCGTAGCTTCGAGGCGTCTCGGAGATGACATAAGAGACCGCTGTTGTCGAATACAAGTCTTTCGACCGGCGCCATCGGTTGGAGCTACCCGCGTGAATAACACTGTTATTAATAGACTTTCAACTGTTACCTTAATTTTTTGTTACAAAAGCGACATTAATTCAATTTGACAACTCTCAGCTAATATGAGCGTACGCTTTAAAGACAGTAAAACTATTGTCAAAACGTCCAACAACATTGTCTAGTTAAGCAGGTTCTCGTAACGAATCGCTGGCACCAACGATGCCTAATGCGTCGAATTTTTTTTTACCTGTATCGTTAGTGTAAGTTAATATTAACACTATGGAGTAACGAGAAGTTTAATTAAAGTATTATTAAATGTGTGAAGCGTGCGTCAATCCTTACGGGTTTGTCCTATGCCAAGTGTCACTGTCTGTTGCGTCGACGGCCTTCTTGCGTTGATCGTAACGGCGTTAGGCGTACAGCCGCACAACGGTCAGTTTTGAAAAAGCGAAAAAAATAGCTCATAAAGAGAATACCCAGGTGATTCGTCGATGCCATCGATGCTCGGCATGCAAAGAGCGTGGGGTCGTGAAGATAACACTTCGGTCGATTCGGTTTGTTCCCTAACTGGCCGTCAGGTGTGCGCTTAATTGACCTATAGAAAAGTACATTTTTATAACAGTTAAAATAACGTAAATTTCTAATTATATTTTACACTGAGACTGCATAGCTAATAAATGAAATAAATTATTATCGAAGGACTGTCCCTGAGCCTTTGGACATAGCACATTCGCAGCTCGAGTTAGGAAAGCACAAAAAGGTTAGAGCGATCGCGAAACGACAAGTAACGATTTAAGGACGAAATATCGGCGGCCAAAAGAGAACTTGTTAGGAGGGAATCTTGCGCCTTTTCCGTAGCTTCGAAGCAAAAACCCGTTGTCGTCATATTATTTTTAATATTTTGCTGGTGGACCTCGGTGAAGCTAGGCCCATATCAGCGATCAAAGGAAGTATGCGAAAATACTCGACTAACAATGACTGATGCAATTTTCACTGCTCGAACGCTCCTAATAATCAAGGCTCCGGATGGTGTATAAAGTCGTCGGCCAACTATTCAATGTAAAACTTGTTTAACTGATAAAACAACAAGTTTGAGTAGGGGCTCGCTGTTAGTTAAGGTTTTTTTTTTTTTTTTTTCTAGACGTTAACTAAAATCTTTATCGCCATAGAATACTCAGTATAAATCTAAGAAGCAGACAAAATGAAGGAATAACTAAAAGGAACAAGCTATTATCTCTATCTAATTCTACACTCTCTACGCATTCTATAACTACGTATTTATCGACTGCGCAGAAGGTCGGCACAGTAATGCTATGTAAAGTTCTGTTCTCGATAATGGTCCTAGTAATAGTAGCGTAGCTCAGCATTCATCTGGTAGTGTTAGCGTTCCAGGTCTATATTAATGGGGGTCAATGGCTACTTTGAATCTGTGAGGACCAGTTGAGTGTCCGCCCAGCTGCCACGCTCCGACCTCATCCTTTGGACTACTGCTGCCTCCGCCGCTCCTTGTGATGAACCTCTCTGGTAGAATCCCTTGCTGGATTAAGTGGCACCTATATTCGACTGGGTTCCAACGTTGGAGCGTGTCCTCTCGTGTCGTGCTATACGCTTGATAGTTTCTGGGTCTCAGGACATTTGATACACCAACAGCCATTGGGTCACTCCCCACCCCCGTCTAAGCTCGCTTGTTACATCCGTGTAATGGCTCGTGGCACCGATACTAGTCAATTCAACGCGAGGAGCTCATCTCAGGATCCGGTTAAGCAATCATTTCGACAATAGGTGTTCCCTGTCTGCGACAGCTAATGCATATAGCACGCACGTATACATGCACTTACGCTAGCAGTGTGCGTACAGACATATGATATAGAAACTGGGAAACAATGAGGTATATCATATGTTACGGCTGAATCGTAGATTGCGCAAAATTGTCGCACAACAATGTACCCGTACCTTTTTTTCTAATTCGCTTGAAAAGAACATCGGGTATTTTGGGCTGTGTGGGCGGAGAAGGGGATGCTGGACTTAGAAAATCTGAGAGTTGTTGGCTTATTTTGTCTTAAAACTTAATGAGTTTTATTAAAACTAATCGTTTCGTTATTCATAAATGGTTTGCGGATGTACGTGGGCTTCAGCTGAACGCTTTTCAAACGTTTTGGGAAGACTATAAATCAGGAAGCAACATTTTATGTAATCTTCTGCCAAGACGGTGATTTTTTTCTTAAAGATAAACCCTTGCCGCTAGACTAGCTAGTCAACGTTAAACGAACAATATCGCATGGTGAACACCTAACTCCATATCTACCTAATGCACACACAGTCATATTGGCTTAGTGATCTTATATCTTCGACACCGTGATCGCTATCTATCTTTCACAAAGCACCCGTTACTTAGTTGTAAATAAGCTGATACGTCCAGCCGCGCCTTACAATTTGATATAAAAAAGATCGCGCGCGAAACGACCAATTCGGCCCATTCAATATGTCTCCGCCTGTAGCATGCTTAATTTCCAATTGATGTATCCAACCTTACGGCACGTTAACTATACGAGAGTACTAATCAGCTCGTTTCTACTACGAGCGAAACGAAGCGGTGAGATACGAGGTCGTCACCTTCGCTACTGCATCGGTAAGGCATCGTGCCTTGCTGCTTGGGTGACAATCAACAGCCCTTTTCAGAATGCCATTCGTTCTTGCGCACAGACCCATCTACACGGATATATATATACATATATGCGCGTGTGTATGTACATCAGATCCTCGCGCAAAGTGGACAGACATATTTGTTTGTGCCGTATTTACCATGGAGGTCGCAGTGGTGATGCAAGCGACCATTGTTATCACGCTACCTACTAATGCTTTAACAGTCGCACCAGTCGGAAGGTTCACTTCGATCAAGGATTGAGTCGTTGCTATGTCGCCGTCGAAGGTAGGAGGTCCTTCCATAATACAAATGAACAAACTACGAAGCGCATTGCGCATGAAAAGGACAGCCGAGAGCCTACCTAGTCAACGGGGAGGTAATGCAGTACGCAGTTGTTTGCGGCTCCTAAGAACTGTGTCAAAGTCAGCAGATTGCAACTTTACTATGTAGTGGGCTCACTTAAGTTTCACCTTGGCTCAGCGAGATACAGGCCTTGGCCAGTCTTATACTAAGATTGATACGGTATTATCGAGCACACTTTGAACCCGAATTCGGGCTTGTCTGTTCGCAGGCCGTCGTAGAATTATGTCACAGGCCACAAATTACAGGCCTTCTTTTTGGACGGACGACTTTGCGTCGTATCACATGAATGTGCGGTTGAAAACTAAACCGTCCGATAGGTTCGACGTCCTTCCATAGAAAATCATCTGAGCAAAGGAAGATGGCGTAATTAATTGAAATGTTCGCAATAAGGCGATGCTTTTGGACAGAGTTATAAATAGCTCTCTAGACATGCACGACGACACGAGCCATTCAAGGCGTGCGATACACGACAGCAGGCCACCGTTCCCGTTGACCGGATAACGTTACTCTATGAATTTCTCGTAACCCTTGAGAACTTGATCGGAAAAGAGAACAAGGAATCTCCCTATCTCGCGGTTCGTTTCCCCTTTTCTTTACGTTGCAGGAAACGTGGTGCTTACATAAAATTGCTAACGTTGTTCTTGATAGTGCTTGCTACAACATGAAGTTATCTGTATCTTCCGTTGATTGATAGTTCTTCCTATCTGAGAACTAATGCAAAGCTTCTAACTTACTTTTAATAATAGTAAAAATCAATGAGCTCGAACAATCTATTTTTCGTTCACCAACGGATGGTATGCGCCCTGTAGGAACTGTCATGCAGGACCACCGGTAACAGCCAAATATCCCTTCTACCGATCTATTATACAACCTGGCTGTTTATAATTTTTTACCAATGCTAGGATAAATCGCCGGATTGAATCCGAAGTGTCTTTCTCAAACGACAATGCAGGCGGCAGGGGTGTAGACAATCTATAATTTTCTAGTCTATGTTCAACAACGAAAAGTCGTACACACATTCCACCATTTGATTACCGGTTTTCTGCCATCTTATCGCTGGCTAGCTCCAATGACGCCGTCGTTGTTGTGTTTTACTTGATTGAATTGGATTTAGCGCCCGCCACGGCCGTTTATTCATGCGCTCACTCTCTTTCTGTTTACAGTAGCTTGCTCACTTACTCCATCAGCGTCGCCGCTGAAGTTGGTGCTGGTCTTGCTGCCTTCACCTTGGTTGAAGCGGTGGCGGACAGCCGGAAATGAAGTCCACGGCAAGGTTACGCTATTGGCGGTGCGTTACGTCATGAAGGTCCCTGTAGCAGTCGCTTACAGCTGAACGCGGCCAATGAAACTCAATACGGCATTACGCACGCCGCTCGACGCGCTTTTGTATGCTTATTGCTTTAGCTTTGTAAAGCCGTTTGTTAATAGCATGGCGTAATACGTGTCTTTCGACGTCGGCTCCGTTGTCGTCTTCACTTGCAAGTTCCTTTGTTGACAACTGAGGTAAAGTACTAGAAAACAGCGGAAGAGGCAACCGCAACAGAAACTAAAGGTAGCGTCGAGGGAGTCGTTGGCTTGCCGTCCCCTTCCGTAATCAGCTTAGGACAAATCGATGATGGACTCAAGCGGACACCGTCGTGCTTCTGCTGCTGTTGCTACTGCTACAAACTAGATAACAATCATTTTTAAATACGGATCTGTTTGTGGAATGTAATTGTCCAATTGCACAATTTCTATTTTCTGCTTTAAGGTCGTCAGAACGAAGCGTTTGTATGCAGAACTATTGTGTTAACTGCCAATGGCACCTTAAAAATACTAACAGTGGAGGATATAGCAGCCATATCGAAAAGTAAAGAACGGAGATGTGTACGCATCATTCGGCTCCTTATAGACTCTATATATACAGATATATAGTCATAATAATGGTTCTTCTTTCTAGTGCTGAAATTTTTCGAAAAAAGTAGAGAAAACTCTCCCTATTATTTCAAACAGCATGTCTATTTTCTAGTAGTTTAGAATAATAACGTATAATATGTTACCAGTAGATTAGAGGTGCTGGGAGGACAGATAAAAGATCCATCTTGCGCAGCATTTCTCGAGAAGATCAGATCACTTCGATACGTAGAAAAATACACTTATTAGAGAAGTATTGCCCAAGTTCAGTCGGTTGCTTGCTTGCTTGCTTGAAAAACCAAAGCATACTCTGAAGAGTTGTTTTTCATCTTCTAATTCTTCATTTCAATATTAAACTGAGACAGTTCTTCTAATTTTTACGTACAACATTATAACTTATCATTGCTGTGGTCGTGTTCAGTTACAGGATAAAGTGATCGCCGGTCGAACTCATTCGTAGGGTGCGTAAATACGTGACAGATGCCCAGTTCGCTGTCGGCCATGTAAAAGTATTGTCTTAAGCGGAGCGCGGTTCGTATTATTTTTACTACTAATATCAATACTATCACTGCTATCATCATAACTTTATGAGCTACTATCGCTTCTGGGTCAAGGGAACGGACTCAGACATGCGCTAATCGATTGCAACCTGATCTGCGGTTTAGCAATCTTTGCATCTTTCCTTTTTTCTCATCCCCTCGTGAACGGCGGTACGGCGGGTTGTTGTATGAGGCGGTTTTATACAGGCAACATGTCCTCTACAGCGGTTCTGTGTAGATCTATTGAGAATTCACTGTAGATCCTCTACGAAGGATAGATTGGAATAAAAAGAGGATGACAAGAATGCGGGCCGCACCATATCCGTTGCCATCTTGAGATATCTAAGGGCGAAGCCACACAAAGGAACACGCTCGTGAAGATGCGCAAGGGAGCCCTCATACAAGCAGCAGGAGCAAGAGAAACGACGCAAAAAGAACCGTTGTCTTAACAATAACTCACGGCAATGACACTAGTAAAATGGCAAAATCTGTGATCATTAATACGAATGCATAAAACGTGTGAGCTTTATACCAGACTGGATCAAATAAAGGGGCTCGCATTTATTGGGGTCCGTTTATTTTCTACTTAGTCGTTGTGCCCGTTAACGAGTGATTTCCCTTGCACCACATGACACAACCACGCGTAGACCATTTATGTAGAGTAAAAAAAAAAAAAGAAAAAAGTTCTATCGTGACCTCACAACAGGCTACAGCAAAGATAGTTAGATACAAGCTTTATTTTATATTAACTATAAAGCGATACGTAAATAAATGAGAGTGAGTTTGGCCACTTTCACTGATAAGTGATAATTAGGTTGAAAAGGCATATAAGTTCCCCTATATTAGGTAAAGACGTTTAATTATTTATATCCAATCTAATGATCGAGAGCTATGGTATTAGATAAAATTACTACTACATACATATGTATGTATACATTTAGCATATATATCTAGAGAGCAAAATCATCCCAGCGTCTAAAACCGAATCAACCTCGAACCTGACGGCAGATGGTACTATGCTGCCAAACTGGGCATATAATGCCTCGTTTCGGTGTATTGCCCACCTATAGAATGCTATTGCGGCGCTCAATGTCGGGGCCGTCCCTTGTATATCTGAAGAAGAAGAAGAAGAAGACGTGATAATACGAAAATAGAAAGTGAATTGAGTGTATATATATATATATATGACTATACGTTACGTTCGTAGTAATACGCACGAAAATGTTCTATGCCTATGCATGCTTTATCTGCACAAAAGCCGTTTATAGGTAACGACGTTTTGTATAAGCACACAATCTCTGTGGTTATTGCTCAAATTTCGAAACGTGTCCAAGAGCTGTTCGTCAGCCCTGTCGATATACGTCAGACTATCACTGGTGGGGCAGCTCAATATGGCCGTTCGTACACGTACACGTACACGTACACATACGCTCTGTCGGGTGTACGGAGAGAGGCGGACAAGAAGCCCGCTAGACCGGCAGTGCTAACGATGGCCATGAAAAGCCAACACAAAAATGAAAGTAACAAAAACAATCTATTTCATCGCAGCATGACAGCTTTCATGAACGTCAAGGATGAGTCGTCCTTCGGCTATCGCTGGATGATATTTGTCTGTAGGTGGTACATTACCACAGAAGGAACTGAACGTTACTATTAATGGCACGGAGGACAAAATTTAAACTAGGACGTTTCTTTAAAGGTAATAGCGATAACAACGGTAGCAATATTCGTCGTCGTCGTCGTCACCATCATCACAGCAGTAACTGTCCCAAACGTAGAAAACAAAAATGTAAATATCAGACACGCATTGATGATAAATAAGTTATCTAGACGCCGAAATGGCCTCTTTATATTTGCCGTCCATGTACGGCCGCCGCAGTCGACTAAGACCGTTGCCGCCATGGTACACAGCAGACTTTCTCATATCTCGTATATAAGAGACGGTACAAGAAGGCTGCAATATAAATTTGATAGAATTGCTACAGATAGCGCACGCGTAACCGGTTGCTCCTTCCGGACACAGTATGTATCCTTGTCAGACGGCAGCCATCATCTTGTACGAACAATTTTTCAGACGTTTGTAATGACAGCTTTTCCAGAACTAGTGTCTTGCTATTACCTAGTGTTAACTAATCACTGCCTGTAGCGAAGTGTTTCAACAAGTAAAGGCGCTTGTCCATTCTCGCGTCCTCGGAAAAAAAGCCCAATATTTACCTAAGGACAGCTATCATTGCATTTAAGACGAGACACTCACCCCGATAGCTCTGAGTAAAATCGCCTATCCGCAGCAAAGACGATCCTTTTCTCAACGCATTTTGAGAGACGTTCCGTGGCATGTTCACGTATATTTTACTTAATGTACTGCTCTATATTGACTTTTTGAGTCGGCCGTAAAAGTTACAGCATATAGATTGTTCTGTCATTATAAGTTATCTAACGGCTGTCTGTTTCTGTTGTTGCAACGATTGTAGCGGCGTAGGGGCTCATTATCTCATTTAAGTAGTTCGCACGGCCTTTTTTTATTTTTCTGGCTGTCCTCAAGACCTTGGATGCGGTCAGCGCTCGAGGTTGTGACGGGGGTGGTTGCACCACTGCGCGGGAGGAGTGCGCGAGCTACTCTACTTACTGCTGTATTTACCACTGTTCGTTTAACTCGATTAAAATAACCATATACATAGTAGTCGTCAAACATTTCGCTTTGCTACCATTATCGCTGTCCAATAACCGTCACTGCATACGCAAAACGCTTTATTTTTAACATTTTTGCAGCATATTTCGTTCGTGCACGCTTACTAACGACACTCCATCGGATCTATTAGTTTCAGAGAACGTTTTCACAACAATTTTCATTATATTATGGAACATGTTATGTGCAAAACTAAACCCCTCGTTAGATCAAACGCTAGGCTCAGCTCAGAGGGGAAACTGATTAGTGGGAATCGCGTAAGTCAGGGGAAGATAATTTCATTTAAATAGGGTATAGCAACTAAGAGGCATGGAAATTCATCCATTCAAATGTTTGTGTCAAAAACACGTTTACTTTATAGCAGCTCTTCGCTGTTCATATACAAAATTACATGAGAATTGATGAACCTATGGGAGTTCTTCACCAGAAGTCTCTTGCCAGCTGGTCAGCTCAGCGCTTGGTGATTTGACCAGCTGGCAAGACAAAACAGCTAACAACAGATGGAGAGTCTCTATATTTTTTTTACCTGTTTACTATAACAGTTGGTATCGAATCACGGAGAAACCAACCTGTTCAATGTCAGGAGTGTAACAAAACGCATCTATATATATTTAAGAAATACAATGAAATTAGTTTAATAAAGCTAATTTATCCTGTAATATAATTGCAATGTGGTATTATGGGGCTCAAATTGTGGAGGGACTTTTCGCTGATACCGTACCATAAAAGTGTTTTTGTTTAAAAAGTTGACCACATCAAACAGGGAAATTACTTCTACCAAATAGAATAGAAATCGTGTGGAATTCGCCGTGCGTACATGTATTATATTTTATTAGCTACATATATAGCATTGTCTGACCATTATTGCAAGCGCGCATCGCACGCTGTGCTGAATACTGCATTACTAATCCTCGTCTCCGGTACGTTGCCCTGATGCCCTTGGGGGTACGTTGGCCTTAGCTCGGTTGATCTACCTGGGACCGGGAGCAGAGCCCCCTTCAAGGCCTCCCGAGGCAGACTGCGGTAGTCGCGACAGACAACGCAGCCACAGCCAGGGCAACAAGAGATCTTTTAGCAAGGTTCGACGCTCTTGTAATGCCTCGGCGGACTATTCGTATATGCAGGCAGACGCAGACAGCCGCAGTGAAGAAATTTGCGTTTCACCCGCCTTGTTTTTCCGACCGGTGTAGACAGTGAAGGGTGGCCGGGTTTTTGTCGGAAGAAGACGTGACTTTTGCGTACGACGTGCCGTCGAAGTCACCAATAGCAGCGTCAACGAGAGATATCAGGGTTGTCGCACCAGCTTTTGTCATCGTCGTCGTCGTCTCTATTTTTTAAGTGAAGCTTGTCGTGTGCTGATTCCGCCTCTTCACTTCCACTCGCCCTTGATCGCGGTCATCACTTAGAAGCGGGTCGGTCTCCTACAATTGTTGACTACTGCGATTCAAACGGTTGCTGCTATAACTGCAACTACTTTCTACTCAACTTTTAAGGTTCTTCTATTCCAACGATGGGATTTTGTCATTATTAATGCCGCCGCTACTTATGCCTTCCTTACGTGTCGTTGGTTGTCCCGAAAGGTGAACGTTTTTTCAACGAACGCACACTTACGCTGCTCACAGAAACATCTAAAGAGGCGGCATAAAACACAGCAGAGCGACAACGACAGCATTAGTGATGCCCTGTGCTGTCGATCGCCCGCGATTGTACGCCGCTGTAGTCCAGAATCAAATGCGCGCTTCGAGACGATACCGGCGAATAAAGCTGTTCACAACGGCAGTAATCACAAAGAGTAACAGAGAGAGAGAGAGAGAGAGAGAGAGAGAGAGAGAGAGAGAGAGAGAGTGAGAGAGTTTTAATCAATGATCACAAGTCTGGTTTAGGATCCGATGATGCTCTGCAATGCGCTCGTCCTCGTGTGCCACAGGCATACTAAATTAAGCTAACGTTACCTATAAGTTCGGGAAGTAACGCACGACCGCCGTGCGTATGCCATCTTTTCCTTCTTTTGCCGCATTCTTGCAGGGGACTTAGATGTTCTCATAGTCACCACAGACTTCTTGCACACACCAATGTCTCGCTCACACACGCGCTCAGCGGCCATCCGCCCGATTCTATAGAACTACACGCTTTCGTTTCGATTTATCAAGGGAGTTATTTTTAAGTAAAATTTAGTTACGAAAACTATCGCTGCGGAGGCCATCATTCTGTCGTAACCGTTCAATTCATGGTATTAATATCAGAAGAAGGCCACGGTGACGATAGCCGCTGCTGTCATAGTGGTACGGTCTGTTGGCGATGATACTAGAGAATATCCTAGTAATGGCGCTTATGCGGCATGTACATAAACCTATGGATCCGTTTAGGTTCCGTGCTCTCTTTGTGCGTTCGCTGAACGTGAACTTCGCTTCTGGGCCTTCCTCCTGAGACAAGAGCACCCATTACAAAAGCCGCAAACGATCACAAACAAGCCAATTTGTCAACGCCGTTGTAACATAAAGAGGCATCAGACAAAAAAGATGTAGGCTTCTGTACAGCGAATAGTATCAATATACATTTATTACAACGATGCTCAGATATATACATTATTGAACCCTAGTATGAAACGGTACATAATAAATTTTAGATTTTTGAACCTTTTCACAGGCCTATTTTCGATCAAAATATGTATCATTATTATCAATAGCTTTCTCTTAATTTTGATGGTCCTGCTGCTATAGATGTCTGGATTGTGTGAGTCTATAATATCTCGAAGGTCAGTTTTGGCATCATGTTGGAATTGGAAACATTTTCATGTTAACAAATTGGTAGCGTTTTGAAGAAATGATAATCTAGAGGAACGTAACGCCTGGTAGGTACAGTGGACGACAAAAAAGTTCCAACTATTGATTCTGCTGCATGAAGTCCAAATGACTCACTTCGGCTTATTAGGCTTGACTGCTTCATGCGAGATTTTCTTCATCGTCGTTTGCACTGATTAATCGACAAACGAAGATTCATGATGCTCTATTAGATAATAGGTACATCAAAAAAGCAGGCAAACTTCAGAACTTCTGCAACTGTACATTTGTTTCTAAGTGATGTCCCGCCGGTTTAATTGAATCCACGGACTGATGGGATTATCGCATAGTGTTCATCTGTAGTGCCACAATTTGGTCGCAGGAATGGATCATTGTCGTAACGTGAGAAAGCAAGCATCTTTGCGTGCCCATTTTTGATCCTTGCTCGAATCATGTGGCACACATTTATCCAATTTATTTACCTCGTTTATTTGATCGAACTAAGCAAACATCCTATTTTTATGGGCATCAGACCTGAGTATTGTCAGCGTCTTGAGATGAGTCGGCGTCCAGCACAGTTTTCAACTTCTGCTTGCTCAATTTTGTAAGCGATCTTCTACAAGACTAGAACTTTTTCTGTGAACTTTTCAACTAACGTCGCTTAATTTTTCCATTTCTAGTTGGCTTACCAAATGCGGGGAACTATCTCCGCGGGCGTCGCTCCCGAACTCGAAGACCGAACTCACACTCGTGGATCACTCGAAATTTCTAATTTTGCAGGCAACTGACGCAACAAAAGCCTGAATGACGGTCTGCGAATGAACGACCACCATTTTCAAAGAGTACAAGAAGGTAAAAAAACGTATCGCAAAATATCTAACGTTCTAATAAACTAACGTTCTCGAAATATGAGATTAACCTTTGACGGTTTTATACTGAACGACTTAACATATGTGTATGTAAATTTTCATGTGTGTACACATTTGGATTCGTGCAAATAGACAGTCATAAAGAATACAGTATCACGAATCCAGTTTCTATGAATTGTTTATATTTCGTTGTGTACATCGCGCTGATAAATAGCATCCAGTACGAGAAGCGGCGTTTTGTGTTTACTATAAAAAAAAAAACTCGGATTAAGCAATTTGAGCTAAACTTTGAAAACTTCCCCAATGAAAGTTTACAAGAGAATAAGATATAATAGCGGCTTCTTACGTTTTTTCACTCATTAATTAGGTTTCAAAGTATGACCTAAAATTTGCTAGTTAGCCTTGGATATACACTGAGAAAAATGTATATACGCTCCGGCCACAATGCACCTTATGGAAGGCATTAACTAAATCTACCTTGAAACTTGACAGCACATACTCATGCAGGTTTTCTTGCTGTGGGGATTTGCCTAGAAGATTTTGATTTTCTTCTGGTACAGGCATTGATATTGATTTTCTACAAGCCATAAAGAAAATAAACTTATCGGTCGGCAATCAACGCTAGACAGCTGGTTCAATCTCCTGCTTCCGTCCGCACACGCGTTGTTATCGGCACTACGTTGCGTTTACGAGTAATTCCTGAAAGCTTTGTTCGTAGACCTGAACGCATGAGAATTCAACGTTATTTTTAAACGCTCAAGGACGGAGCCACGAAGTTGACTAATGTCTTCCCATTTAAGATTAGTTTGAATAAAGTTCCGAGCCAATGCGGCGTAACTTGTTTTAAAAGAAAAAATAAATCACGAAAAACATAATTTCTCGGTTCATCACCACCGGAGTTCCTTCGTTGGTCGAAACAACTGGTAGAACAGTTCCCACCGAGGGGAACATCTATTATCTACAAGGCGTTTGTCGGCTCCCTTTTATCAGCGGCGGCAGTACTTGTAGCCTTTGGGTTCTAGTGGGAATGCCCGAGTGGCATACTGTTGTGATCACAGCAAATCGTTATGGTTAATAGTCATAGAATTACTGTCAATGGTTGATAACCTAGCAGGACCTTCATCACCCAATTGCCTGCAGTACTCAAAGGGCAATCATAATAACAATGACAACTCGAACCGTCGTCGTCGTCGTCGTCGGCGTCGGCTGGGGCAGGTGAAATCCGGTAGCTACTGCTGATTGATCGCATTTGTATGTTGTCAAGGGTTTTTTGAGTGTAAATTTATAGAAAAAGCTGATAGAGAAAATATATTCAGCTAAATACATTGGACCAGACTAAATGCTCGCAAGTCACAGGGGTATTCGTATACGATGGAGTTTGAACGTTAGAACTTGTTACCACTCTCCCGTATGAAACATAACGAGCAGTTCTTTGCCTGTGAAATCACTGCAAAACGAATTATCGAAAATAGTTTTATTCAATCGTTGTTGCAGTTGAATATTTTCAAGCAAAGCTGACGATGGCAGACAGGTAGGATACCTTAATACAGGTTATTGCCACATACATGTAACTGTTTATATATCACGATCATGTCGCCAGCCAAACCCCGTACGAAGATTAGTTCTAGTCGTCATCAAGCTCGCAGTAACAGTCGGCGGCCGGCAAGTAAGTGCAGAGGTTTGTGCGAAAAAATTTTACATAACTTTGCAAGTCACCGATCAGGCGGACGCCGTCACCAGATTGACCAGAAAGAGGGAATTTCTGCATCTATGCAATAATGAACGTTGCATTGCGTTAGAGTATGACGTGATGTTGGAGTTGTATGGATTTGACGCAGGGGCTCAGTGTACGGCGGCCATAACTGCTAATGACTCAGATACTCGTCCTGAACCTCTATCCGTGACAGCCAGAACAAGCTATACAAGTTAATGAATGATTATGATGTTATTGCAGCATCTTGTTATCGCTACATAGAAGATGCAGATGTGTGTCGATGTAAGTTATCGAGTATGCCTTTATCTAGGTAGGAAGATGGGTCACTAGGATCTATAGATTGCGTCAACGACGTAGTCCATACGGAGTGGGCACGCACTCACGGCGCAACAAGCAACACTGATGATATAATGTCAAAACTTGCAAGTTACCACATACAAATATCTATCTAGTGGTATAAATGGCTTATTATTGTCAGAAAGTATGAAATATATCGCTACGCATCTATCTAATAGCATTTAGGAACGCATTGACGTTAAAATAGCTGCGTGCAGGCCACCACTATTAAGCTGGGTGATGCTCTGCGCATCTCAATGTTTCTACATGTTGCATATTCCTAGACCATCGATTTGGATCGATCGGACCTAGGAAAATGAACGTTTTCCTTTATAAATGTTGGTAGTACGTAATGCAAATTGCATTCTGTGTATGTAGGGCGTCTAAACTTCGGATGCTTTTGCGTAGATTGGCCTTCATTTTTTTATAAGTGATGTCTACCCTTTTCTCTCTCTTCCTCCCTCTCTCTCTCTCGCTCTCTTAGGGATGATGTCAGGATGTCACTCGCGACAGCCGAATTTATCATGGAGATCATCAGTCCGTGACCTCAGCGATCCACTCACTACCTGAACTCCCCCTATGACAATTTCCCCTGCCAGCTTCTCTATACGATTTATCTACTGAGCCACAGGGTTGATCGCTAAGGTCGACTGACTCCTACATTATTACTAGCATTGCTGTCAGGCACGCGACGATTAACCGACCCGACTGTACCTGGTTGAGAACCAACTCACCACTGGAAAGGGTCAATCTCTCATAAAAATATACGCTTCTCTTGCAACCGCAACTTCAGTGTTGAAGAGTGCGCACAGGGCGAGAATAACAACAACAACGACATCAACTGCGTCCGAAGTGACCCGAGCTCTGAAACTTGTCCACCTAAAACTCATTCAAAGTCTTTTTTCTCCTTCTTTCCTTTAGGTGACCCTTGCATCCAGTAGAACGACCTCTGAGCGTACGACCGACCGACTGGTTCTCGCACACAATAGGACTCCTCCCCTGCTTCCAAACCATCTCACCAGATAAAGAACCGTCTTTCTGATCTAACTGTGGGAGGTATTGTAATCCTTCATAACCTATACTGAATCTCCAGCATTGGACTTATTGTCCACCTTAACTTTCTAATTCGCATTGAACGGTTATAGGTCGAAAAAATCCGTCGACCCATTAGCTGGTGTACAAATGTATTTAGACGATATATCACTATCCCAAGAAGTTAAATTTACGCTATAGGAAGTGAATCCTAAATTTGTTTTTTGTTGAACTTCACCGATCAAAACAGCCTCCGCGTTATGAGCAGCTACCATACTGAAGTAGTAGCTTCCCAGTAGCACGTCCAAATTACTTCAAAATCAGGATAGTCCTTTCATTGTTAGACTTATTTAGGTACAAAGTCGTCGTCCATGCAGAGATTCGCGGCAATTAGTCGGGGTCACGAGTTAGGTTCACCTTAGAATTTGTTTCGACGGCCCATCCCCAAGCAGAAGCCACTAGTAACAAGAGCGAGTCGTAGGCGCCTATTTTGGCGCTGTTCGTATACGTGCACCCACGCGCCTCTTCTGCCCATGCCTCCGACTCTTTTCTTCCTTCTTCAGATCGGTGTGCTATCGTAGTAAAAACTTTCATGCTTTTTTTGCAGAACTGTATTCCACTTCATACTATTAGGCATTCTATTCTCGTAAATGCACGCACTTGGTGAGGTCACATCTGCACCTTAGCCTCGCTTTGCACCTCCAGGATATTCGCCCGGCGACCGACAGCGCGCTTGCTTGTCCGTCCGTGTGTCCAAAAAGTGGATAGCCCATCAAAAGCAAATGGTGGCACCCCCCGCCCCTCTGCGCAGGACTAAGCGGCTGTGTTTTTGAAATTTCACCTCTAGTGAAAAAAAGAAGAGGAAGACGAGACTTCGAATGGTGAACAAAAACCTCGAGAGAAAATCGAAAGTGCGTGGAGTTCTGGAGCGTTATAGAGATTGACAGAGAGAGATTAAAGCGACCAGTATATGAGTCGCAGGCGGCTACGGGGGACTCAATCCCCATTGCTTGGCCTGCCAACAGGCGCTGAGAGGTGGCAGTAGATGTAGAACTGGTAGTAGTAGTGGTGTGGTTGTTTTAGCAACAGCCATCTGGATAACTGCGGCAGTGTGAGCGGCGGGTTCAAACTTAAAAGTTAAAATCGAGGGATCTCGTTGGAGGATCAGTTAGGATCTGGTTGAGAGTAAAAGCATTCAATGTACAGTTGGCCTTAGGTCCAGGATAGAGAGGTGTCTGTTATGCAACGGTTCGTCGGTCGCCTTCAAGCGAAACCGCGGCCTTCTCCCGCCCTCTCCTTTCTTTTATTGAGAGCTGAAGGCGCAAGTCCCATCGGGCAGGTGTTCATTCAAAAATTGAAGTTCAGGTGTAACCAGCGGCTGAATCCGTCCGAGCGCAGCGTTGCCAGAAGCATTCGCTAGACGGCCAGTTAGTTTGTGTGGCAGAAGAACTAGCCGAGAATGGGGGATTGCTGCGTCGATGCGGTCGCTCGTCCCCGCATTGCTATACGCAAACAAAAACGTTGAGGGCCTCGCACAACAGAACGAACCCTAGATCCAAACACTGTGCTTCAAAGAAACTCGACTACACATATCGACAAATCAATAAATGCTGTATGGCTGCTGGCCAGCTGAATAATGGCCGTCGTTTAAGGTATGCAGTGCTATATCCGTTTAGTTTAAAGAGTTTGAGGCACGTAGATAGATGCCTACAGCCTATAGGATCTCGTTATTGACCGCGATGATGGCAAGAAGAAATGGAAGCATGGTTTGAAGAATACGCTCCAAACCCGATCAAAAAGGTTCGATGCCGTTTCAGTTTTCCTCTGACCCAACTGGCATAGACCCACACCGTCGTCTGATTATAGTAAAGCGAGAAAATAGTTTTCTATTAAACGCGTAAAGTGATGATGATGATGATCATAATAGGATTCTGAAAGGCATTCATTATTATTAATTGTTGATGTATAAAATCAGCTCAAAAGCTGCTTCGTGAGTAAAAATGAAGTTCATTGCTATATTTTGCTGCCTTCGCTACCAGTAAGTCGACAGATACGTATTTTTTACAAGAACATGGCTAAATTATTTATTTTGGGGATAGGTAATTGTAGAGATAATAAAAATTATTATAGTTATTGTTGACTCGAAGCTTTACTCGAGGCGAGTAACATAATAAGCTCCGACACACAAATATAAGGCACTATCGTCTCTTAGCATTTAGATTTTTGGCCATCTTTGTAGGAGGGAACGGTTTTGAGCGAAGCATTTTTTACTTGCGCCGCTAAATATTACATCTCTTATTTTATATTTCGTCTTGGTTTGAAGTTGATTTCCATGAAATTCACTCATAAGCGTTGAATTAAACACGTAATCCCTTTAAGTACAGTTCACACACTGAAAACTATGAAATTCAATGTTTGTGACAAGACATTTTCTTTTGACAAGATTTTTTTTTGTTTATTTTCCAGTAAGCTTCTGATTTTCTCTAATAATTATATGCTATATATATGCATTTTTTTTAGAAAAAAGCGGGCTGCCGAAACCATATATTTATAAGGACGCATTGTGTTGGTAAACGGGAAAGAAGAAGAGTGATTTAGGTCTTCATCGGGTGATGCTCGACTTCACGTGTTAACCATATGCGTATATCTACAATCGGTCGGCGGTTCTTGCACCGTTTTGCGATTGCAGATCTATTGCTTCTGCAGCAAATTCTTCTGTGACAAAAATTACCCCTGCGTCCTTGATTTCTTTCCTATATTTCGATTTACATGTATATCAGTAAAAAACAAACAAACAAAAAAAAAAAGGCTGGCTAGCTTAACTATGTGTATGACTATATAACACTATTGGGATCTATATATACATACTGTACAGTGAGTGAATATATTTCCCTTTTTGGGGTGAAATCTTTTCGTGATCTTGATACTTGAAGGATCTCAAAGGGCGAACATCAGCCGTTACCATCACAAAATCGGTTAGCAAATACTTGTGGACTGTATGGAAATCGTAAAGCTTAAAAATAGATGAAGGTAAAACCAGGCAAGTCTCGCGAATATGTTCGACCCAACCCCAATCAGCTGGTAACAGAGTGAACCCACGTGTGCTATTTCAACCGTTGCCTGCTATGCAAACCTATCATCGCTGCCTTTTCGCACCCAGCACTAAGTTTGTTGAACGCTCGACGCATTGATACAGGGGACGTTGCTTTATCAGGTCATCGTTAACGCGAGTTTCTTCTCTCCTGTCTTCGTTAGCGAATCTGCTCCTCTGTGCAGCTGCTGCTTCTAGTAAGGAAGATTACCATTCATAAAGGAATTTTACGAAACTATTGCACATGTTTATGGGGTTCTGGATTTAGTTGGCTGTTTCTAATTATACTATATCGTATAGCTGCTATGATTGTCTCGGTATGTAAATGCCGGCGGAAACAGTAACGCGTTGTCGTCCTGTCCCTCGTTCGACGCACGGTAGAAGTCGACTGATTAGAAACACTATCAGCACCGGTAACAAGAGAGAGGAAATATCTTTCCCATTTGTCTCCGTTCATTCATACGTTTACTCACAAATGGCTTTCGACAAGTCCGTCTATTAAGCTGGCTGTCAGTGAATTACTGCCTGGTCGATGCGGTAGTCCCCACACTTTCGACGACAGTACGATGGGTTGTGCGTGCTAGGTTAAGATAAAACAAGAGTACGCAATCTGAAGCACGCTTAGTACTGTCATCATCGTTAGAATCAATGTTATTCTTATTGCTACAACGCATATGATTATTGGCGGAAAGAAATTGAATTTTTCATTGCAAACGGAACATCTCCATACACACTGCCGTAGACAAGCCACAGTGGGATACAATGGATACGAGAGAAAAAAGCAGACTTTTATGAGTTATCTACCGTTCTTATTTTGGTAGCACACGCACCGTTATCAATATTATCGTGTCGAAGGAAATTGTCATCTGCTTCGTTATGTGAACCATACCGCAAAACAAATCAACCGTATCATTGTATCTACAATAATATAATTTAAATGGATGTGCTATAAGCTATCAAAGTAGGCCGTTGAATACACGGGAAAGCTTTGGGAATAGAGGGAGTCAAGCATGATTCACGTGGGGGTACACGAAATCATGTATTGATACCTCCACATACTGGCCGAAGCGAACAGACTTCTATCTGAAATTGCACACAACATATCTACACAGACGACAAGGCTTAGCTTGATTTCTCCAGACAAAACGAGCATTAGAGCTTGCACAAGTTTCAAAGATGGCCGTAGGATACTTGAAAATGGTTTCCGTTGCAAACTGAACAATTAGACATTTGCGTTAATCAGTGATGATGCACTCGGTTCTTCTTAGGTATTTTACGAATGCATCAATTTAAAGTGCGGGTTTTATCTAGGCCTAATACTTATTAGCTTTCAGTGTTCATAAGGCGCAACTTCTCTACTATAGAACGAGCAGATGATAAAACAGTGTTTCGCTAGACAATATATCAGCACACCATGCCACAGATAGTACGAGTGGGGGACATGCTGAACTTAGACCTTAGGTTTGTAGCCCAGCCGCACTGTTTCACTTTGAATCTCCACCTCTATTTGCCTATAAGGTTCTCCCTCCCTTCCGCATCCCCCCGGCCCTTCTTCCTTTTCGGGGTCAACCAGCTGATTCGTCAGCGGTCGACGACAATCATCAGACCAATCGAGCGGTCAACTCAGACCAAGCTCGGGACATCGTCGCTCCACAACGACGGCGGCGGCGGCGGTGGCGGCACGAGACTAGTCAGCAAACAGTCAGTGTTGAACGAGGAGCAACCAGGAAACGGAGTGAATGAACCTTCGCGCTAATCGAATGGGGAGACATACACTCACAGGCAGAAAATGACAGAAGCTGACTGACTGCGAGGGATAGATCTACTTGCATGGCAATAGTACTACAGCCATCTTGCTAGACAAGCATCTATCGAACACCCCTGAAACGCGTACGCCGCACCAAGCCCGCATCGTATGGCTCGCAGCGCCCCCTCTCCTATCGCTAACGGCCGCCTCGTGGTCATCCTGAACGCTTCTCCTCCACCTACTGCTGTTGATGTTGTCGTATTTTAAAGCAAACAGTGATATTGGAACAGGAATAGCTGCAAGGCCATCCAGCAACAGCCAACTGACACGTAATGACGAGCCGATCGCGACACTAGCGACACAACCAATAATAATAATAATAACGCAAGAACTCAAGGTATAAACGCGTCTAAGTTCGAAGCGCTTCTGCGCAGCCTAGTTTGGCTGTTGTCAGCGCTGGTAGCGGTGCACAGTTGTACGGGTGGCTACAGATACAGATCTCCAAAGAACAGACAATAAGAGCTTCGACGAAACATTCACAATGGAGAAATAAGTAGCGTAATAGAAATCAATGAGCCACGAGCGAATCAGTCGACAAGTGGGCATGAAAACTGAATTTTAGGTGAATCTATCGTGAGTCGCTTATATGTGTGCATACATATAGATGTACAGATACAGCAATGACAAGGTAACTGCATGCAACCTTATAACTCCGCACAGGTGAAAGCAATGAACGAACTTAACAGGGTTTAAGCCAATAACGAAGTTGTTGGTCTTTTTGTCTTTGACAAGATACGAATTGCAACGAATTCGTACAACATGCTTGAATCATCTGTATCGAACGTCAAAGCGTCAGAAGTTATTTCAACTTAAGTTACCCTTGCCGATATGCAGTAATATTACTATTCCATCGCGGACTGTCGCAACACACGCTACTAAACTGCGCAACAGTCTTGAAATGTATTTTTAACACAAGCCTGTAGAAGACACTTCTACAACAAGAAGCGCCAACAAAACTAAACAACACACACAGATAATATATCAGTATAAAGACAAGCCGAATTTCTGCAGGTCAGCTCATTTGACCGCTGTAATCGGCTGCAACGGATGCTGATGTACGTCCATGCTTCACTACATCTGTTAGTGCTGTTCTCTGTTTCTGGTCGCTCCTTTTTAATGGCAGCGATCACCGACTGAGGCGGTGGCCTTATGGCGACGTACCGAAAATGTCCGTCAAAGGGTGCGGCGTTAAATATGTTCGAAATCCAGCGGCCTAAACAGTTGGCCGTCTTTGCCTATATATCCCTTAGGGCGATCAAATAATATAATTCAGTATAGTCATTTCTATAAAATGTCACTTGCTTTTGGTTTACCCTGTTGAAATATGGCTTTCGGGAAGATTAGAATTCTTAAGAAACGAGCTTCCTTATCGTTCGACAACGGTTTGACGAAATGCGACGAAGAAACAACACATTACCTTTGCGAAGTCTGATCAATGAAAAAAAGCACCAGTGCCAACTGTATGTAATTCTGAAAATTCGATAGTATTGAAATTTTTTTAAACTACGCGCGGTTAGCAGACGAAAGCTGGCTGGTACATACCCCAGTTTTTACGAAGTCATGAGAAAAATATGTTGACTTTTCACCAGAGAAAATTGATTTAAAAATATCATTTAGTGTTGAATATCAACGGTCCGTGGTCAAGTTTTTGCTCGTTGAAAGCGCACAGTGCTGCGCAAATTCATCAAAAATCAATTAGGCAAGGAGGCCTTAAACGAAAACGCAGTAGGTGAATGGTGCAAACGTTTCAAATAGGGGACTGGACTATTAAAAGCCAACGAGGAAGTGATCGGATGTTGAGACTTGAGAAACAAGAATACATTGCCGCAATCAAAGTAGCTTTTCGCGGGGATAAAGTTTCGAGCCTAGGGGCTCTGTTAGTCAAAATTGCCACACTCTAACATGTAACGTATTATAAAATTACAAGCCAAATATTAAAAATGCGTTATCTGAGTAAAAAAATGGGTTACCCCTTGAATCGGCTCCATGCTAGTTGAAAATGCAGTGATATATACTCCACGTGCAATTGCGGAATTTCCATCAACAAAAAGCCTCCTGGGGCATACCGTCGCCATAGATGAGGTACGGTATAATCATTACCGCCAGCCAGTGGATCAGGCAAGGAAATGGCGTCGCTTGGCAAAGAACTTGAGTCCGAATGCAGCGATGTCGAGTAGGTTTGCATATAAAGTGTTACTAGCACCTGCGGTGGACACCTACTACTATGAAGCGTTGGTCGAAAATGAAGCAATGAATGCAGCCCGGCATCTCGATTCCCTCGACCAACTTCTAAAGCGTTGGCACGGCAATCGGAAGCAAACAATGTAGCAATGTCTATGGGAATGTCAGGCCTCATTGCGATGTCTCGGTTACTTCTTGGATTGAACAAAAGAACACACTGCTTATTATTCCAAATCTAAACCTGTGTAATTACAGGGTTTTCCATGCTCTAAAATGGTGACTGGTGGGCAAGCATCTCCCATTATCGATTTCTATCGAGAAGCCATAGACAGATAACTCTGGCTATCGAAAAGGGCTGCCAGAGCGTTGGCACAACGAAATGAAACTAAATAGTGCCTCTAGGGCACTGAAAAATCATTCCGGCTCAATAAGTTTTGAAGTTTTTCTGTTCTAAAGTTTGGAACAGCCTAATATATGTATATGTGTGTGTATGATATATGAATGTAACTTAATAAAAAGTCGCTAACGCTAAACACAGACTTGCACAAAAAATAAATCCTCAGAAACCTCGTTTTATGTTTTTAATTTCCATTTGTCACTGGTAGTCCACCAAACTAGAAAAGTAGTGGAAACCAAATTAGATGACAAACAAGATATCGTTTAAGAACGCGATCGCAAACGACCTATGTAAGATAAGAAACGTGATAAAATGTAAAATATCTCGGATCATTCACGATCTCGATTGTGAAAATTCTATCTGGCTATTTAACGTAATCTTTGAAGCTTATTCAAGTGAATTCAAACACGTCTAACTCCTGTTATTTTCTGGAAATGGTAATGAACTAGAAAGGATTTGGTGAGAAGCTTGGCTTCAGTTTTAACCTGTATTTTGAGATTAAATCGGGCAAAGGAATTTTTATAATTATCGATACTGTTAGCATTGAGTAAAAGGTATGAATTATCGTACCTTCGTTTAACGAGAAAAATCTATACCATATTCTAGTCGAATAAAAGTAGTACTCATATCGTGCCTTGCCTGTGGTAAGCATGTAACCTGCATCGTACGACTCGCTAAGGATATCACTGATGTTGCGCATACATCTCAGTACGATCATTGATGAACCCCGACTGTAATCCGCAGTTGATGTTATAAAAGGAAGTATATTTGAGATAAAATCTATTTTGAGAAATACGACTTTGTGTAGAACGCTCTGTAAAACTGTATACACAATGCAGTAAAAAACTTTTCGTCTATTGGTGAAGCTGTTATGCTGACAACACTCAACTTCTCATAGGAAATAATGATAAAAAGTAAATATTAGAATTCACGAACATAGTTTTAATAGTCAGCGTTATATGAACGAAGCTGGCTAAGATGGCAAGATGTTAAAGATCGTGTTAGGGAAAGCAGCGTGGCAAATGCCTCTGCCAGCACTCAGATCTGTCTCAAGCTGGTTCTTTTGGCCTCTGTTCGGGTTATCAATAGAACTAGTAGCGACTACGTGTGGCGACACCGCGTAACGGTTTACGGCTACATCTGCCTCTGATTGTCATCGCAGGACCACTACTAGTACTTGGTGACGGCCTGACTGTTCGTCCTACCTGTCAACATAGATTTGGTCACACAGATATGCCGGAGAACAGCGCATTACATCTGTAGGACATGCGCCATTGTCTGTCTTCCGATGAATGATACAAACCGAATGATAACGACAGCAATTTTATGACAGGATATAGCGCGCTAGCATGACAAGTTGGGGTCCTAGTTTTACGCCTGGCACAACAGAAGCGCCAGCCTGCGTATGGTTCTTATCGAAATGGATGACGATTAAAGCGTCCGTTCTTCCCTGCGTCCTTAGTGCGTCTCCATCAGTGCTTCGACGCCGAGAACTTACACCCAAGTTCACCACTGTATTGGTCGGTATTTGCACAGATCTGTTGCCGATACGTATAGGTAGAAATATAGGCAACTTACGATGTGTCTTATACGAGTGTGCAGCAGGCAACATCTAAGGTATCGTCGCCTGTGCTGGTGTCTAGAGATTGAAGCCCGACTTGCTGTTATGATGTACCTTCAGGGATCTTCACCTTCCCTACGCCAATGAACCTTCATATATCGTTTCGTGGGCCTGGAGCGAGCCGAAACCATGTGGGGGATAGAGTCAGTTCTGCCCAGATGGTTCAAGTAGCTCCTTTTGTGTGTGTTGCCGTGCTACGTTTCATTTTGTTGCTGATGCTACTCTGAGCGAAGATAGAACCCGCGCGTTCCCTTCGCCCGCTACTGGCCACGGGTTGTCTGAGTGAAATCGAGAGTTCAATAACGTCGTCGTCGGCCGTTACTTGCTCGGTCTAAAGAGATCGTCCTTCCATCTGCCTTGTCCTGCGCTTGCATGCTAGTCTACTTTTTCTTCCTCATAGTCTGCTGCTAGTCATGAGTCGTCAGCGACCGAATCTCGTATAAACATTCTTTGAGTCTCTACGTACGCTGAGGTCGGAGCTCAATGACCTGATCAGAATAGACTCATCGACAAGCCAGCTTCCCTTTCTCTCTCGTTGCCGTCCCCGCTGGTCCTTGGTAGATTTTCTCGGCCACTTTATTCTCTGCGATGCCTTACGATGTGGAGCAAAAGCATATTGTTTAGATGTCTGGTTCAATGCCAATGTTAATCGTAGAGCTTCATTATCACCATTGCGATTATTGTCTTCTAAAAATCTATCGATGTGATCTAAAAAAATGGAGAAAAGATAAACAAAACTAATGGTACGCGGAAAATCGTGCACACACGACAGGCTTCTAACGGAAACAACAATGTAAGCCTATATTGCTCTTCTTCCCGACTTGCTACTGCTTGAAAGCTTATTGTTTTTAAGTTCATGATATGAGCGAAAGGCTCGTTATGAGGTCAAATGTCTTTATGTTTCTTTAAGTTGCGAGTCCCTCAGAGACATCTCGTATGGACTGGTTCCTTCGATGATACATGAGGGTTCAGTGCGTCATACGTGTAGCGAGATAGCGGCAACAGAATTGGCAGTATCGGAGAAACCTAAGAAACAAGGGCTCGTCAGTTTGAAACAACGACAAAACTTGCCTGTGTAAGTTTGCCTAGAGCCTAATGATTTGCTCCTAGAAACAGAGACGACCTTAGCTTTCACCTATAGCGAACGCAATCTGATCAGATATCCACACGCTGGCACAAAGGGTCAACGCGACAATAGGTATGTGCCAGACCAGGGTACCTGCAGATGCGCCTGGGCACGGCTGCTCTTCGAGGGTGCAGGGAAATCGGATGGGAAGCGAGAACCGAGCTCCCGTGAGGGAGTGAGTGGGCCGCCTCAATGCGGAAGCAAATGTATAAAAGTGAAATCGACAATCTGCCATCTCACGAGACATCAACGAGAGCGCATTGGTGAAGCAGTGAAATGCCTTGCCGCTTTGGATCCTTCACTATGACGATGACGACGACCACGACAGTGATCACTATACACGGTTCTCGTAGTAATAGGCGCGTGCTGCCGCTGCCGCACATGGAACACCATGACGGTGTTGATCATGGCGTATGCCAGAAGGAGCCAATCCTCGAATAGGCGAAGGAGTCATTGAACGTTTTAGGGCCGGGGCCGAGGGGTGCGCTCTTAGTATCGTTGGGTTAGGATAAATGAGAAGCAACTGTGCGCAAAAGGAAGTGAACCAGCCAGCATAGCTGCTGCAGCAAGTCTAGAGCTGCGATGCCGAAGTGAAATTCAACTAGTTGGTGGAGGACCAAACGATAGGTAGTCGCTACTGACGCTGCTAGTAATGATAATGATAATGTGGATAGCGCGGGCCAGTGAAGAACAACGGTAGGTTGGTTGATACCGTTGGTTATAGGAAGGTGGCGCAAGATGCCACGCGCCGTCGCCAGCTCGTGCACCAGCAACGGTTTTCACCGGTTACAGGCCCGTCTGTCTAGGCCAGGTTAACAGCCGGTGCTTGTGGGTAGTGTGGTGACCCCTTCGGCCAGCGGATGGGAAGGACACGAACAAAGAAACAGCAGGCGTTTCCTTCTACTACTAATAATACTACTGCCACGGTCGGTTTTTTGGCTATCCGCTAACAACAGGCCACCCCCCAGTCGCTTGCTCACGGAGTAGGACTAGCTGTAATGGTCACAGTCAATATCAACGGAGACGGCTGCTGCCGCTCGATCGTTGGGTCCGCACATCGATATAAATCTGAATTAACGCTACGCCTCAGTCCTAGTCGTCCTTGTCGTCATCACAAGGTGACGCCAACTCGACCCCCTTCCCCGTCCCCCGCGCCTCCCGACTACTTAATGAGCTACGCCACTCACATCATCGCATACGCGTTCGTACATTGATGTCACTGCTCGTGTTTATATGTAGTTGTTAATACTTATTTTATACAAAGACCTAACTGCGTAGTAAGTAGCGCACCTGCTTCAGCCAAAAATGAACGGTTTAGACTGCTGTATGTTTCTATATTTGCTCGATACGTCTTCTCGTTTGCTGCAACCGTTTTTCTATGGCCAAACGTTTTTGTTGTTATTGCTATTACTATTCGTATTACGATCATCACCGCGATGATTGGCGACGTTCTTCAGCGGCACCAACCTATGCTAGCCAGCCATACTTCAGAGATCACTAGACTCTTGTCTAAGACGATTAGAATTAGAGAAAGTAACCAATTCTCTCTTTCATACTGAAGTTTACTTTACTAAAAGGAGACGAATACGTAAATAAATATACTATGGTGTCTAGAGGTACTCCTACCGATCAATCATTGTCACAGTTCACTTCAGGCATACTGACACACATGGTGCTCTGTTAACACCGTCTGCTCGTTTTCATTGCGCCTCCTTTTTGGTTCCAATTTGCTGTTACTCCATTGACTAACCCCGCCAGGAATAGGTCGGAGGCCAGGCGGGGGATCTAAATATTTGAGGTGGTACCAGTTTCAGCAAACGGTTACGTCTGGCCATCGGCAGCACGAAGGACAGAGTCGAAACAGAAGCAGCAGTAGTAGCAGACCGAACAGCGGATAATCACGTGTGTGCGTGTGCAGGCAGGTATCTTCCGGCGACCTCGACAATGAGCGCTTCATCACAAGGACGACAACTAAACAGCGCTTAGACGCGCCAACATGATCAGGTCATTTAACAACGACGACGACGGAACGAGCGAAATTACGGAATTACTACGGGGCAGCAGCGGGGCAAAGCCAACGATGGCCGATTGCGGATGCAACGAAGCCGTTGGTGACGTAGAACTAATTGATATGAACTATGATTACGAGTTGTAGCGGTAGTAAAAATAAAAATAGTACTACAACAAGTATCAGCAGTAACAGAACTTGTGATGATAATAACAGTACTATACATCGATCCATCGATGAATGCTCGCGCCATGCAATAACTATCCTAGCGCTATTGTAGAAATGATCATGATGATACAATATGCACGGCTAAACGAACGGATCAACTCAGACGTTTTAGGTGACGTCACTGTTGCGGACCGTTATCCATCGAAACGAGTCAGACATAGGTTTCTATAATAATAAAAATACATTCGCCTGGTAATTAACAAGAACTTCATGCACGATCGATTTACGTTAACATCGCCAGGAGACTGCTGCCGCGTTCTTCTGGCGAACCGGATTGTTTTCTTGGGGAAACAAATATGTAGAAATTATCGCTACTTGAAGACATCCCTTTACTTAAGGGATGAAAAACAGGAAATAACGTGACCTCGGTCCTTTCTTTGTGTCTGGACCAAATGCAATACGCTCTGCAAGAGAAAATATGAAGAGTTAAAGGAACTAGTGTATAGCAGCATAATGAAGCACAATAGAGAGAGATCAAGCTCTATCTAGTAAAGTTGATGGCCTTACCTTGAAACGAGTATACCTTTTAATACAATTCAGTTTGTTGACTTAGGCTACCGATACGGCTAATGTCTCCAACGGGCACTCTTATTATACTCAGGGAACCTTGCTCAAATTATTAGTAATCATAATATCATCATTATAACAGGCAGCCATCTGTCATATATCATCACCGTTGTGAGGAGATTAGCTTTCCATGGTCGCCGCCGTCATCATCGAGAAAGGATTGCCCTCGGTGACTGGTCACAAGCAGGAATGATAATATACTTATATACCGTTACTCCTGCAACCGCAGCAGGCATCAATGAGATTGGACAACAAATACAGATAATATATCGCCATAGAGACCAGCCAAACTTCTGCTATACTTCGACGCATTTCTGCAAGCCGGCCGATTCGACCATTGCACTCACAGCGGCTACTGAAGTATATGTACAAGACGTTCAGTATCGCTATCGGCGCTATTTTCTATTTCCGGTTGCTTCTTCGAGTCGTAGAGACCACCAATAAAGTGGTGGTCACATGGGGGCCTACCGAAGGTACTCCTGATGACGCGCATATATATTTCGATTTAAATAATACTTCGTCTGGATTCTAATATCAGCCCGTTTTTACACACATGAATTGAGTAGATTTGTTGGAACAATCTGAGTGACGATTTTCTTCTTATGAGACGTTTCGGCTATTTCGTAAGTTCTGTGTTAACTTCTTTGCTTGAATGGCAAACAGGTGTCGGTAATTGATTCCTTTCTTTGTCTGCCGCGACTTCGTTCATCCTGCAGCTCCTCGAGACGTGAGATCGTCGTTCCCAAAATAACGACTCATTAGACAACTACATAATACTACATAATCCGCTTTAAGGTATCGTTGGTTGAAAAAGTAAATAATAAAAACAACGAACATTACATAACATAGACATCAACGGCCTCGCCAGCATTACCGCTGTCGCTGGAGTAACAAATTGCAGATCTGTTAGCAATAAGAATACGATGTCATTGCCTCGGTTCACTTGGTAACGGCGACGGTAACAATTGCCGTCCTCTCAGCTGTTTTTGGCTTCTATACTGCCACACATAGGCAGCATATATAGTATTCTTTTATTTATCATTACATACATATATATATATATATTATAGTCGGCAGTAGCCTTTTTCTGTTCTGACTGTTGTTCTTGATGCTGCTGTTGCTCGAAGAGTTACTCCGAAGCGGCGCGTCCAAGGCCGCTTTGCGAGGGCCCCACTCCCTTCATCTCCGTCCGTCGGTCCGCTCGTCCTTTAGTCGCTCAATCATTCGATGGCTATTTGACTCAGCGATTCGCTCACTTTGGACACTGACTGACTGAGTCGGTTAGGCCTACCGTTCATGCTACCGCCGCTGACGACTTTCAGGACCTTGAAGTTGAAAGTGATTTTCGTTGCCAACGATCTTACACCGCGCTACATTCGATTCATGATGAGCGCACGTCGTCGTGCGGTTATAACGCCTCCTTCTTATTTTTGTGCCAAACTTGCTGCGAGTAAGTTTTTCTTATTCAATTATGGCCTATCAAATTCGGGATGAATGTTTGCTATTCCGATACATATTGGTATAGTTGTTTAAAAAGCAAAAGTGGGAAAGAAACAACCGCTTCTCGTTCTATATAAACTTTAGTTTATACTTATAATATAACTTGGAGGCGTACGTTATGAGCAATTATAAACTAGGCGACATACATTGACATGAAAGGGCAAATCTGAGGTGACTGGCCGGCGGGCAAATTCTATGAAGGCTGCATGACTATAAATACATGGATATTCAAAATTTCAATGACAACAGAAAGAAAGACTTTCAAATGTCGTCATATTTTGGAGAATTATCAAGCAGAACGTTGCTATGAAAACGTACTGTGCTAAAGATCTGTCGTAGAGTAGAGCTTCAAAGTAATGGCGTGTATACAGCTAATAATTTTGGAAATCGATTTATTCGAAAAGTTCACTGACAGATATAAAAGGCATTCGCGGAGGAAAGTGGTAGTAACTAGGTGCAATTTGTTATAAGCAAAAATGACCTGGTAAGACAATCAGACGTTTAGATAGCGGCAACTAAAAATTGAGTCCTAAAAAACAGCGTCTTGAGTCCTAAATAGCGGTTGATCAAGCGCACGCTATTGTTGATTCGTTGCTCTACAACGTCGCAATGCGGCAGTTTTGCCCATTTACTTAGATATCACAAAGTTTAATCCTTATCTAGCGTCACCAAGATGAGCACGCTGGATAGCTTGAGACAGCGTTTTTTTTACTCCTGCCATTTTTTCCATATTAAAGAGATGTGGAAACAACTCAGGACGTTCCTTCTGTACACTCTGTAGATATACCGACTTATGTAGCAGTTGTCCTTTTCGTAATATTGCTCAGAATCATTCCCGTTGCATTAGAATAGTCGACTGGAACGTACCCTTCAAGTTAGGGAAGTAAGTTTTAAACTTAGCAAGCCACCAAGGTAAGTTGAAAGTCAGCTTCGTACACACTGAGTTGTTTCGGCAGCTCTTTGACTCAGGTGAGAACCGGGTAAGTAAAGATGTTGAAAATATTTAGAAATCTTTGACAGCCATCTAAGGAGAGGCGTGATGCAAGCGTAAAATTTGGTAATCTCGATAACGGCAATGAAGTTCTCTTCCAAACGGATATCAACAAACGAAAAATAAACAATAAACCGACAGCGACTAGAAGAGAAAATGCACATAACTTATATATCAACTTTATAGTTATATATTTTCGGCGCAGGCGTTGGTGTTATATAATGTAATCGTCATATACTTGGATAAACAAGTCTGAACAAAGATGAGTAAAACTTCTTCCATCAAGCTTTCTAATAGCTTATAACGCATATCACAGACTTTAACGATGATTGCCAAATTATCTACATATAACAATAAACAAAAAACAAATTTTGAACTGAGCCCATAACTTAAAAAGGCTAGAACTTTCGTAAACTGAGCCAGTGACGCGGAGCAACTGCAGAGGCTTCAATGGAACTTTGCTAAAAATCAACTTACATACTATAAAAATTATAAAAACTATAAAAATTAAATTATTTACATTAATCATTTTTCAAGATACTCGAATCTCGTTGTCGTTTCGAGCGAGACTAAGCCGCCATCTAACGGAACTTAAAAAGATGTCGGAGATGATATTGTTGTTATTATTATTATCTTTGTCATGCTAAGATGATAGTTCACTGATAAATAAAATAGGTTTCAACGTGTGAGATACAGTTGTAGAAGTCCTATGATCGTAAAGATGTAGAAATTATTTTCTAAATCAAGGAAAAGTTCCTATGTCAAAGAGGTCAACCATACACAATTTAAGATGATATTCACGCTTGGCTGAAATTCGTCTCCGTGGCCCCGTTATGCTCATCAATTATAGGCTACAACAGCCACAAATGAGCCGGAACTGACTGCCGCAAATTTAGGAAGTTCAGAACTAGCGCATTTAAAGTTTTGTATCTTATCTTGTTTGAATTAGATTATTATTATCATCATCATCATCACCATCACCGCCACCTATAACTTGCTTGAGAATGTTTTCGTCGGTGATATACCTTTCAACAAAGAGGTCGAATCCGAAGCTCTTAAACTTCAACGATGTTTATGCGTTTAAATTTTAGAGAGAGAAAATCTATGGTTAGCCTTACATACTGAACCTTTTCGGAAACTGTATTCTGCACAATAAAGAACATGTAGAGGCAAATCGTATGTCCTTTTTCTTTTTTCTTTACACAAATATATCCAGAGGCGGGCAATAGAAAATGGGATAAAATCAAGTGTAGGCCCCACTTCGAAGTTCTTCATTTTTAAGTCCTCTTTAATTTCATTACCATTCCAATCCCATCTATGATCAGTGGTCCTTAAGATAGTCGCTTAGCTGTTCACTCGGACGCTGTGACGCCGTATGGATTTCGGTAGCGTTAGAGGAATACACAGTTTCTAATCAGCGAAACCGATACGAGAAAGCTGGCATTCAGCAATAGACAGTATTACTGTTAGAACCAAGCTGCTGACTACTAGCAGTGTTTGTATGAAGATAGATTAAAGCGGTGATCAACAGGCTAAAGCGTAAACGACGCGAAGTGAGCAAATGAGTAAAAAAGAAAGCATTTAGACTCTCGTTCGGTCGATCGATCGTTCGTTATTGTTTTGCTTTGCTGCCGCCACCGCCGCCGCCGCCGCCATCGTCGTCGTCGGCAGAAGTGCAGAACGGAACGAGATGAAGGCCCGACGCTGCCACTGTATAAAGAGGATAGCACGACGGTGACAGTGATGCGATGGTAGCACTGCGTTACTGTAGCTGGTTTTCTTATTCAAGTTCAGGGCCTCCGAGGGGCCCCGAGATGCGCGCCGCGCGTTTCACTACCCCACATCTCTCTATGTACGAGTGTAATAACAACGTCATCAGCACCAGAAACGCAGCCTCTTTCACATTTCAAGGTTAACCGACGCCGACGAACGCATAGGGGTGACTGCCCTCCCTGGTAAAGCATCTCAGTGGTATCGAGCGTCGTTGCTATTGCCACCATCAGCGGCACGATCAGCATCACTATGGTGGCCTCTACGAATCGCTCGCTGCTTTTTGTTGGTCCGTTTGGCCGTCCGCCATTGCGTAGCTCCGTAACGTTACCGCGGCCGTCGGTCGATACTAGTGTCTCCATTGCGACTGCTACTGATTGCGGTGGCTATGGCGGTCACTAGTAATACCGATGATTGGCGGGCTACAACGAGCGCACAAAGCGTCTACCAAGCAAAACTAGAAGCCAACGATCACAGTATGTACTGTTGCAGCTGCCTGCTCGCTTAGCTGTATTGAACGGGCGCCGCACTGGCCTCGTTGGCGTCAGAACGGCTGCGGTACTCGCAGACAGAATGGCAGACCGACGCAGTCAGCTCATCGTTGGTCAGCGTCTGCGACGCCGTCGTTCGACTGACGATGCCAATGTGTCGCGGAGGAGCAGTTGAGAGGTGGGCCCGCTCAAGCTAACGGCCATGAACGGCAACGATGGCAAAGGACAAAGCAAGCCCCCAACTTTCAGCTGGTTGACCCAGCTCCTATTGTCTTCACTACTATAGCACCAGAAGGATGGCGAGGATAGGACCGAGGTGATAATAGCATTAGTGTATGAAGTATTTGAAAAGTACAGAAAGACTTAGCATTAAAAAAGGGAATGTTTGTCATCTGTCTTTTCTTTTTCTGTTTATATTTTACTTTCAACACGATCAAACAGGCCCTTTACAGCAGAGTGGGCTGACACAAACTGAAAGACTGGAACAGAAAATGGAGCAAAGAGCTACCGGCTTTATAAAGTATTGATGAATTTTACTTGATTTAAAGCTTATGTCTCAATGTTATTTACCTCGATATATTCATTTAATAAAGATATGCATATTACGTTGACCTGTATGAACTGCACGCTGAGAGATACGCTAAACATATCTCGGCCGTTCGCTTACCTAACAGTTAAATGTACTAAAAAAAATGATCTGGCTAAAGATGGATCTTTATACGCACTCGGTTTATCTTATCGCCACCAATTAGATGTAAATTGTTACTCATTAATTAATGTTGTTTTAGTAAGTTCGTATGTTTGCCAACAGCTTCGAGCTCAGTAAGTACTTCCTCTCAAGTAAGTTAATGAATCACATTGGTCACATGCACACCCTTCGAAAAAAGTTGCTATAGCACTTTTAGGCTGGATATAGTTACCTCAAACCCCCGTTTGAGCCTCCTGGAAACCTTTCTTCCCCGTACCAAAACCCTCTAGCTAACCGACATATAATACGTAGCGTATATATATAATGTTCTGTGAAAAACAAAATTTAAAAAAAAAAAAAAATATA